>NC_054752.1:25442936-25750436 GCF_018143015.1 Lytechinus variegatus | reverse complement strand
CAAATGGCATGGCTATAAATAGTAATTCTTTCAGCTCTACAAATGGCCATGGGAACGATTCTTCTTCTTTTTTTAACTATAAGAGTGCTGATATAAATTTGAAAAGAAAAAGGGGGGTCTCTAAGAAATTGAGATCCATTTGGTCACCATGAGAAATTTGAAAAGAAAAAAAGGGATTTCAATACAAATTGAAGATCACTTGGTTACATTTTTAAATTTGTACACAATCGATCTTCCAGCATACCAGGGGCCCGGCTATAGGGGTGCTGCCTATGGAAAATAATATACCCCAATGACATATTTGCATGGGTATGCTTTTAGCAGGCCAACACCCCGCTTCCAGGTCCATGACTCTACAAAAGCTACATAAAAGATTTCTATACATTAACATTGTCATCGAGGTATTCATTCCATGCTATGTCGACTTAGACTAAGCTCCGTGATGACCTCTCTGTATAGTATATTTTATTCTGAATCTGAGGTAGAAGAAAGACTTGCGGATCCAGGGGGGGGGGGCAAAGCCGGCCCGTGCCCCTTTTTCTTGCTTGTCTATTTTTTGGGGGAAAATGTACGCCCTCCTCCCGCCGCCGTTGCTGAATCCTGGATCCGCCCCTGGATATAGCAAAAAATGAGGCATAATACCTAACAGTATGACAATCATAAAATAATGAGTTACTTCAAAATAAAAATTTGGTTGCTTCCGATGGAAATATAACTACCATATTTTTCATCAAAATAAGGTAGCCACGATAATTTCATAACAGGTTCTGATGAATACGGGCATTCACATTCCTAAACCTTCAAGGTAAAATTCAAACTTCAAAGAAGATAACGAAGGGAATGCCGGCGATTTCAATAACTCACGTGAATATGAAAGAGATTTGATAAGATTCAAAGCTGTCGGAAAGTCGTCACCCCCTCAATCATGTCGAAAATGAAAATGAAGCTCTTAGCGAAATCGTTATTGAAACAAGTTTGGATCCGGTTCACTAATTTACGGCAAAGCCGTACTTCCCAGCTGTTCTTTGTCATTTGACGGACATTAATTTTTCAATACATCAATTCTATTCTTGAATCTGTCTCCGTGTAGTTACGAAAAACTCCCTCTTGACATGATTGAGGCAAACTGCCGCAGTTAAAGCCTGGGCGAGGTTTTAAATTTACCGTCGTGTCTATCCTGTTCTTCCATTCCTTATAAGGATAGTTGACAACTTTATTTCCTACATCATGTGTACCGTCGTTTTTATTTTATGGTCGCGTTCTGTATCCACTCATTCTCCACTTCTTCCTCCTTTCCTTATATACCCTTCTCCCTCCTGTTTGCCCTCTTTCTCCTTCGCATCCGGGACCCCTCCCCTATCTTCTTCTTTTACCGTTGTCAATAGTCCAGTCAATCTAGCCAGAATAGGGGGAGACCCGCCACTAATTGCAACACTTGATTTTCCACTGCAATGCTTTCCAGGAAGGTCCCCTTAACAACATACTAAAAGTCCCAAAAAATCCAAGCAGTGGAAATTTATGAAATTTGCATATTATGCAAATTAGCCATAAAAGAAAAATAAGGAAAATAGTCCAAAGATTACAAATAGAGCGTCCAAAACAATTTGATTTGAGCGAAAAGTAATGATAAATAACTGTATTCAATGTTTTTATTCAAAAGCGCAAACAAATCTACCTAATTTGCATATTATGCAAATAAGCATCCTTATATGGAAAAAATTAAAGATATTGCAATTGTTCTCATATAGACTGCTTGAAAACATTTGATTTATGTACACATTTATATGCTACTATCACTAAGCATGAGAATTCATCACAATGCCTGAAAATTAATTTGCATATTATGCAAATTAGCCATTAAAAATAGGAAATAAGGAAAATAATCCAAAGATTATATTATTAAATGTCAAAAGCAATTAATTTGAACAAAATTTTAATGATGAATAAATCAGTACAATTTTTTTATTTTAAAAAGCTAGCAAATCTGCCTCATTTGCATATTATGCAAATAGGTATCCATATATGAAAAATGTCAAGAAATTTTGATTTTCTCACATTGACTGTTGTTCAAATCATTATGCTGCTATCACTAAGCATGCATATTTATCCTAATATAATTTGTATTTAAGGGAAATACTGGAAATGTGCTCTTCACGTCCTAAAGCCATGTTGTTAGTCTGACAAGATGATGCAATTGGCAAGAACAAAGCACATTATTTGAAATTGGTGAGTAGTTTGTTAGAGCTAACATCCCTTTCTTATATGGATGGGAACGACAGAAGGGAGGCCAAGAAAAGCAAACTTATGGCAGGTGAGATCTGATGAGTAGTCTCATAAAGAAGTGTAACAGAGATTCCATCTGGCCTAATAGCTTCATGCAGATTGCTTTCTTTAACAATTTCTTCAGTAGTTTGGCTACACCCGCTTGACTAAAAAATAATATGTTTTCTGGCCATGTCTGGGTCAGAACAGGGTTCCAGGACTTGCAGAGCAGCGTCATCATCATCATGATCAGTGGTAAATACTAAGACTAAAAAATCTGTTGTCTTCCAATGTCTTCCATGATATCAAGGGCTTCCATTATGCTAGTTGTTACAGCCTGGATCATTGCCAATCCGGTCAACAAATTATGTACTATAGGCTTGTCTATAACCATTCTATGGTCCTCTAATGCATTGTAGCTATTCTGAGCTTCACCTTACTGATGCTTTAGGAGCTCAACATGCGCAAGCCTTCCTATAAAACTTTTTTTCCGACACAATTTATGTCCAGTGTCTCATTGAGGCGCCTTGTGTCGGAAGAAGACAAGGGTAATGGTTTGGTTCTTGTCAAAGTCCTCTTGATTGACATTCAATCTCCTATGCTCGACTTGTCGGATTTCAGTATGTACAGAGAGTACAAAGTACAAAGTACCAAAGTACATCTGCATGACACTATGAAATTCAGCATTCCTCCAGAAGACATCCTTAGTCGTACCATAATTTCTGAAAGGTTTATTCCTCTGTATACCCTCACGGTATACCAATGAATAACACAAAGTGGCAAACAAATCCTGGTATGGGTACACACTGTTTAATCATTGTTGGATGGTATTTGATGGTGATGTTAATGGTGTTCCGTTGGCTTAGTCCTTCATCTGTGAACGTCTACTTGGTTGTTCATTGTCTCACTGAGGAATTTCCATTTGCCATAAATATCAGGAAATTGATATTATTTGCATACGATTTGCTTAGAAACTATAGCTACATATATGGAGATAGTTGCCATCCTTAGGAGATTCATCAAAGAGGAAAGAACAGAAAACGGATGCTTCATCCTGAAGCAGCAACTGGATTCAGCAAGGACGTCTAATCATGATTCCTGTATCTGAAAAGATGTCTATATACACTTTAAGCCTTTATCATGACTTTATGAATGGCTTTCATGTCGCTCGTATGGGCAAATGCTCATTGGTACAATAATTATAAACCATGCCCAGGGATCTCGTGATCCAAGGAAGTTACTCATATTCACCACCAAGACAAGTGGTGTGCTACAAGGAACAAATATTCAAAGCTAACGAGCTTTTATTTGTACTGGTTGTGACATCTTGTACTGATCACTTGACAATCAAGGAGCATGATAGCGTGGACTATACTAGCAAGAAACGCAAAGACTCTACCATGTCAAGGAGAGAACATGGGTAGAAATATGAAGCATTCAAACAGTGGGACCCATGTAGAACTGATTCATCTTTGCACAATATGAGTGGGGTATCTACTCCGGTTGTAACTGCTCATGAAAAAAGTCAATAACCAAGCAAGGTCATCAAGGTTACATATATATAATCTACGTGGAATTTTAGAGGAAAATATCACAAGTTTTCTTGATTATTTATAACATGCCGGATGCTTCTTTGCATAATATGTACATTCCACTTCAGATATTAAGCTGATATTTAATGTACTAGGCAATCTTAGTAGTCATACATGATCTAGATCCACAGAGGGGAGACCTTTGAAGGGCCTTTCAAAGACCAAAAATTGGCAAGGTCTTATACAGCAGTCTCCAAGATCACTGAATTTTGTCATTTCTGTGGAATGGCTCAGAAAGACCCCTCGAAGAACTCTGAAAGACACCTGTCCTATAGAGATCTTTCAATGGTCTTTCAGAGATGTTTATGCATCAAGTAATCCTTCAGAATTCTTTCCATAGACTTTGCCTGGTCTTTCAATTATCTTTCGACGATTTTTCAATGATCTCTCATGAGTCTTACAGTAATCTCTGAAAAAATATCGAGAGACTGCCGAAAGATCATAGAAAGACCAATGAAAGACCAGCAAAAACAATTTTCCTGTAAGACCGCTGAAAGACTGTTTTGAACCGTTTCAAAAAGTTTTGGACTCAGGGGGACCACAAAGACCATTGAAAGATCTATCAGGAATCGTGAAAGACATCAGATATCTTTAAAAGTTCGTTGAAAGATCAAGCAAGTTTTATGGTCTTACAGCAGTCTCTCAGAGGTCTTGGTCTCTGTGGAATGAGGGTTTAACTGTTTGTGTGAGAAAAATAAAAATTTCTGGTTTGTTCTTTTCCTACAAGGATGCTCATAATTATGATGTAGATTTATTTACATTATTTTTTATTTGAAGAATTATTAAATTTGTAAAGATTATCATAAACTTCCATTCAATTTATATTGTTTTCCGCACTTGATTTCCAAATTTGGGATTATTTTCCTCATTTGCAAATTTTTATGGCTAATTTGCATAAAATGCAAATTTTGTGATTTTCCCATGCTTGTCTATTTAATGACTTTTAATATGGTTTTAACTTCCTGTAACTTAAGGCATTGCCATATTCAAATTTCAATAAATAATCTACTTGCATTTCTTGAGGAATGTATCACCAGTGTGTTTTCTTGAATATTTATTACATACTTATTTGCATATATGCAAATGACACTGCAGACACTAAGCTAAATATAAATCTATTCAACGTCCTTAGTGATAGCAGCATGTAAATTTCAACATTATTGAAATTTTCAAGCAGTCAATGAGAGAAAACTCACAATATCTTGACAATTTTTCCATATAAGGATGCTTATTTGCATATTATGCAAATGAGGTAGATTTTTTTGCACTTTTGATTAAAAACATTGATTAAAGTTATTTATCATGAATTTTCGCTCAAATAACATTGTTTTGGACAGTTAATTTGTAGTTTTTGGACTATTTTCCTTATTTTTCTAACTTTTTATGGCTAATTTGCATAATATGCAAATTTCATAAATTTCCACTGCTTGGATTTTTTGGGACTTTTAGTATGTTGTTAAGGGGACCTTCCTGGAAAGCATTGCAGTGGAATATCAAGTGTTGCAATTAGTGGTGGGTCAAACCCTATATTGACTGGACTACAAACCTTGTAGTGGCTAAAGAGGGCTGATCTAGGGGGGGGGGTTAAACCCCCACCTCGGGCTCAATAAAAATAATGATAATAATAATAATAAAAAGGAGTGTCAGACCAAACTGCAACATCTCTTCTCTGTTTACAAGGGTCGCGCAAGCAGAACAGTGGCTGATCTAGGAAAGGGGGGGGGGGTAGGACGCTTCACGTCGCACCTCACGGTTATTGGGTCAAACTTTATCATCTCCCCTCTTAGCAGAAAGCTACAGATCCACAACTATAACTCTTTCGATCTCCTATCCGCATCCATCTCTTCTTTTTCTTTTGCACGCCACCTTTGTCTATCTTACTTATTAAAAAAGGAAAAAAGAAATTGGAATGGATACCCAATCTCCATTACTCTCTCTCTCTTCATCCACTCTTTACCTTCATTTATTCCAACACTTATCAAGTCAGATAATATGTAACATTTCAAGTAAATAATCTTTATTCTTTGAAGTACATGTATATAAAAAGAGATAGATACAAATTATGTGGCATGTCATACAATAATAAAAGATTGCATTATATCTTCATATTTTCATGAATGTTTCACATAATTCAACATGGCTTAAACGTTGACAATTCACATTACAATATTAACCAAGAAATTAATTGTGGCTAGCTGTTATCTCATTTTCACTCAAAGATACAATTAATATTACTAATACCTGAATTTATAAAGCGCTTTATACTTCCGGGTACCCATTCACCTCACCTGGGTCAAGTGCAGCACAGGGTGAATAAATTTCTTGCTGAAGGAAAACTAGCCATGGCTAGGATTCGAATCCACGACCCACTCTTTGAAAGGCAAGAGTCAGAGCCATGAGACCAAGCCACGCCCGCAATTATATCACTGCTGCTAACACGTATACAACTACAACAACAACAAACAGCATGTACTGGTTTCTAAGAATAAATGAATAAAGTTTGTAAGAAACGAGAATAGAAATTAACATGAAACTAATTCTGATACTTGCAAGCGCAATATGATCAATACCAATTCAATTGAAAGTTTATTAATCGGTTTACATTCTGAATTAATTTAAATACTAAATAAACATAATTTCATATCAAAGACCATCTTTTTTCATACAAGATAATTCAAATTATGAAATGAAATCATTAGCTTTGGCTTATCTGTTCTCCTAGAATGCATAGAAAGCAAGAGTCTGAATTACTTCACCCTAAGTAAACTAAAATGAAAGATAATGTGTACTTTAAACTATTAAAAGTGAACAATGAACTTAAGCAATAAAGCCTTGCATCTTGTAGAAATAGCAATCAATATTTGAAAGACAAATCATTATTTAGATTCATACAAGTTTCAAGGTAGTTCTTTAAAATTTGCACCCTTTTAATTGACCATGTTATTAGTAATCTAGTTTACTTTCAACCAATCAAGTGATAGATAAAAATAAAGGGAGTAAAATACACAAGAAAACAGTAAACAAGTTTCAAAATCTGATAAAAATAACAAGAGTTTAAATCTGATAAAAATGACAAGAGTTTAAATCTGATAAAAATGACAAGAGTTTAAGAAACGCAATTCCATAAAGTTTTGTATAGCATTATGCATATTATAATATGCAAATATGTGAGCTACAGATACCACAAGTGAACTATATTCTTTTTAAGTTTATCATGCAAAATTTGAGACATTTTATTTCATCACAGATACATAAAGAATATCTTGCTGTATTAAAATGGATAAAAATGTTGAATATTTTACATTTTAATGATGAATAGGATTTCTCTAGTGCCATTTATCAGTAAAACATTCAAAGAGTAATACCATGGTCACATTTGTTCTACGGCGGCCGTACGGCGAGTCGAAAACAGCCGTTTTATCAATGTTGATTCAAACCACCATTATGTAGTTGGACAAAAAATGTTAAAACAGCTGTTTTCGACTCGCCGTACGGCCGCCGTAGAACAAATGTGACCATGGCATAAGACACATATCCTATGACAAGCCAAAATATGTTCCACATTATTAGGAGCAGAAAATTTCAATATTTGCAATCCATATAACAAAACTTACCTTACAAAAAGGTGGGCTTTGTGACATAAGCACTACACTCATACCATATTGTTCACAATTTTACAAACAATGAAAACTTCCATATACTGTATCTCTATCATTTTCATCCAATTTGATGAAATTTTCTTTGCTTATTTAATACTATTTTTTTTTACTGTACATAATTCCTCCGAGATGGTAGGGAGGAGCATGCAGCCCTTTAATCTACTTTCTCATGATAATTAGTACTACAGTGTACATATACATGATTAACTATTCATTGAGAAAAACAAAACACATACAATAGTCCCGCATATATATATAAATATTTTCAGGTCAAGTCCACCTCTGACAAAATGTTGATTAGAATCAAAAGAGAAAAATCAGATAAGCATAATGGTGAAAATTTCATCAAAGTCGGATGTAAAATAAGAAAGTTATGACATTTTAAAGTTATCGCTTATTTTTCACAAAATAGTCATATGCACAATTTAGTCACATGCAAATGAGAAAATCGATGTCACTCACTAAATTTGTTTTTTATTCTTTGAATTGGACAATATTTCAATTTTTACATATTTGACAATAAGAACCAACTTGACTGAACCATAAAATGTTGCAATTCCACATGTTCATCAAGAAATTAAACTTTGTTTCACAGGACAATGAGAAAATTAGAATATTTCATATAATAAAACACAAAACAAATAGTGAGTGATGTCATCAGTCCCCTCATTTGCATACCGACCGGGATGTGCATAAAACTGTTTAATGAAATTAAAAAAAACTAAAAAATATGTGATAACTAGCATATTTTACATCCGATTTCGACAAAATTTTCAGTGTTATGATTGTTTGATTTTTCTCTCCTCATTCAAATGAACTTTTTTGTTGGGGTGCACCTGTCCTCTAATAGGTAATAAAACAAGAGTCACAGCCTTTGCACCACAAAAATATACATGACAATAATAATTCATAAATTTTCTTAACAGGTCTGACTTGGTAATTTGTTTTAGATGTAAATGACTTGCTATAAGCATGTCTAGTCATTTCATTATCGTTTACGTGAGAGGTGTCCACAGCTTGGTGAGAGTGTTCATCATGAAAGCCATATTAAGTGCCCCGTCTTACAAAAAGTTAGATAGATCCAATCAACCACGACTATGGAAAGCCAGCAATTTCAACATCAAACATACATATTTGTTTAGAAGAATATTTTCTATAAATGATGTATATTCATATTTTTCTTGAAATTTCAGTGCACTTCTTTTTGTTTACAAATACAAAGGACATTGTGCAAATTTCCTGAATAAAAAAATTATGACATTGATGGATTACCATAAAGTTGAGGCTGATCGGATCATTTGCAACTCTTTGTAAAATGGGGCCAGATGTTTTGTCACATCAACACTTACAATCAATTGCCAATGAAAACAAAGCAATCTGATTGGTTCACTGTAAGACTTCATTACGAGAGGTACATGTATTTGCAACAAGGATCCTAAGTCTTACAGTGAACCAATCAGATTGCTTTGTTTTAATTGGCAATTGATTGTGTTGATTTGCAATTGAACTGTTACAGGGCCCTTGACGACAAGCTGACATACATAACAAGCTATGTTATTATTTCATTTCAATAACTGATATCAAGAATACAATTCTTAATATCAGGAATAGCAATTTGGTAGCGACATAACATGTTTGTCGAGACTACCGAAATCATTCAATTTGATTTGCTGACAGCAAGCTCATTATATTGTCATTATCACAATTCTTTATGAAGCGGCTCACAAAATACGCTGTCTAAATGTGACAGAACCCGTAGCAATAGTTCTTTTAGAAAAAGAAGTTTTCCGGCAAAGTGATATAAAAAAAAATTCTCACTATCAGCCAATGAAATTGAATGATTTCAGTAGCTTTAAACTATTCTTGGAAATGTTTTGATATAACGTGTTTTAATGAAACTGGCCCAAAATCTGCCCCGATGGGAACTTCTCTGTATGAAATTTTTTCCATGTGCAGAATATCTGAGTAACAATACATTAAGTCACTACATACATACATCAAGGTAGGTAAATCTATATGTAGCTAAAGGTAAACTTTCTATTAAAAAATAAGAGGCCTTAATCCTCCTTGCGACTCTCCATTCTGTCTACACCCTTGTGTTCACTGAACTCACCAATATAAACAGTAGCCGTGTTACATAGCCATGGTGTTGGCAATGAACTGTGGAGAAAAGAAAAGAAAAAATTTATAATTCAACAAAATTTCAAACATTGGCTACGAACAATAGGTTGAAAATTAACACTCTCTGAAGCTTTGGTGTAAGGGTTAATAATGTGAAAATTACAAGAGCTTCTTAAATTCCAGTCTAAAAACAGTGAGTGGCAATTTAATATAATTATCCATACCTGCCAACCATGACAGCAAATAAAAAGGAACAAATCACTCAAAAAATTCAAAAACTAGGATAAGTTTCCCATTCAATACTAGGTATTTTCACAGAAATATATATTTTCACAGAAATGGGTACACATGGGTTAAAATCGCATCCCCCCCCCCAAAAAAAAGGGGGAATGTTCCTATTTATAGGAACGACTGACAGACTCTATGATTGTTGAATGGTAAATTATCAATTCTTTAATTTGTGAGGAGATTATTAGTCTGGCAAAGTTTTTTAAGACCTCTATCTCTTTTGATAAAAGCTCCCCATTCCCCCACTAAGCAGTTCAAAATTTCCAATTGAAACTACAATTTTAATCTCTTTTAACCCTTTTTCTTAATAAATACATATTGTAGATGTAAATGTAATGTAATATTGTATGAAACAAGTGATATATTGACAAAGAAATTAGAATTTGAATGATAATGAACAGAGATACATAGCAGATACAAGTAGTGAAACAAATTACAATCATCAACATTGAACAAATAGACAATGAAACAAAATTATACCTTTTATCTTTTAATAGCTCTGTCAAAATTTTATATAAAAGTGGTAATTAAAGCTGAACATATTGAATCTCATGTCATAGAGATGTATTCCAATTCACACAGACTAGCAATTTGAACAGCAAATGAAACAGTATTTCAAATGATATGCATTTGACTTTAAGGGGATAAATCACAAATCTTAATATAATTGTAAAGAAAACAGGCATAACGGCAGAAAAATCAATTCACACAGAATGGAGAAGCATGACTGGTGATCCTTTCTTGTGGTAAACGATAGATTCATTGCCGATGGTTTAGCGCGTGAGAAAGGATCACCAGTCGTTCTTAAAGTCGCCCTTAATTTACGAACAGCTTTATGAAACGCCCCCCCCCCCCGAAGGAAAGGGCGTGACAATTCCCAATTTTTTTTCTTTAAAATATTTCCGACAAGCATATTCTTTCTGATCAAGTTTACACTATCATCCCTAATTTCGGAGATCCATTATTATTTCCAAGATCTCTTTGTTGACTTAGTTAACAATTCTATTTGTAGTTGTTTAAGAAAACTGTTGCTGCACTAGCGGCATGAGCGTCTTTGGACAGTGTGTGCACTCAATGAAACATCACCATTATTTATTCATCATTGATATAGCAGCTTGTCACTCATAATACCGCTGGTGCAAATTGGCACAATATAATATACACATCAATCCTAGAGCTACGATTTGTCTGGCACGTTTTCAAGAGCTAATGTTAAAGTGGTCTTTAAAGGTCAAGTCCATCTCAGAAAAATGTTGATTTGAATCAATAGAGAAAAATCAGACAATCACAATGCTGAAAATTTCATCAAAATCGGATGTAAAATAAGAAAGTTATGACATTTCAAAGTTTCGCTTATTTTCAACAAAATAGTTATATGAACGAGCCAGTTACATCCAAATGAGAGAGTCGATGATGTCACTCACTCACTATTTCTTTTGTTTTTTATTGTTTGAATTATACAATATTTCAATTTTTACGAATTTGACGATTAGGACCTCCTTGCCTGAGGCACAAAATGTTAAAATAATGGAATTCCACATGTTCAGGGAGGATTGAAACTTCATTTCACATGACAATGACGAGAAAATAAAAATATTTCATATTTCATTTAATAAAATACAAAAGAAATAGTGAGTGAGTGATATCATCAACCCTCTCATTTGGATGTAACAGGCTCGTTCATATAACTATTTTGTTGAAAATAAGCGAAACTTTAAAATGCCATAACTTTCTTATTTTACATCCAATTTTGATGAAATTTTCAGTGTTATGCTTGTTGAATTTTTCTCTTTTTATTCAAATCAAGTTTTTGTTGGGGTGGACTTGACCTTTATTGATATTTTTTTAAATGGATGGGTACCTTTTCTTTGCCTTGTAACATCAAACAGACATGGTGTATGTAATGAACTGCAGTATGAAATGGAGAAATGTATAAAGACAAAATGAGATTTGAAGAAATGTATGTCGGCTACATGTAGTAAAACATACAATACCATCACCAAAAAGCAGTTCACATATCAATTTGTTTGCGCTCCTTTTTTGCAGTGCGTAGCGTGTTAAATTATTTCCCTATGGAGAATAATAGAAAATACGCCGTTTTTGACGGATTTGCTAAGATATCTCCCAAACGCGTCAACAAGGTGATCTATCAAAACAGAATAGAATAGAGCAGATTCTCACCTTGAACATGATATGATTTTCATTTAATTTTAGTCAAATTAAGTTCTGTCACTTTTGAGGTTTTTGGAACCTTTCTTGATGATTTTGGAAATCCATTTGTACATGAGCCAATGGGCAAGTGCGGGAAACGAAACGTTTGGTGCGACTTCACATTGTTGTAAAAAAATATATACGTCACAATAGACCCTATCAAAAAAAGACATTTTGCAGAAAATGCTGTAGATTGCGAATACCTAAGAATGATTTTGATTGGATAAAAAAAAACTCTGTCACTTTTCACATTTGCAAAAGCTTTTGCAATAATTGGTCACTATAGTTTGGCGGGTTCAGCCGATGGCATTGTGTGTACACAGTACAAACGCATAGCTAGGCAACGCAGCGCGTGAAGAATTTTGCACGTTTTCATTTATTCGTACAGCGACGACTTGAGTGTATGTTGGATAGGACCGTACCATTTTTGACCGGGGGTGTGCCAATGAATGCAAGTGATCAAGAAGAGTTACAAAACTGAAGGGAGTGAGAAAACAAGGAAAGTGAGAGGGAAATTTATGAAAACAAGTAATGCGAGGAAAAATGACAAGAAAAGGAGAGAAAGGAGAAGAAGTGAAAACACGCAGCTGAGTGCGCTCACGATATGTAAGTTGACCACCCCTGCACCGCAATGTAGCAGCCCTCCACTTTTCACGGAGACTGCCTGCACGATGCGAAGACAGCGGCGCGTATTAGTGACTCTGTGTTAAACGTCCCATTTCTATGCCTTATAAGAGGAGCGTTTTTTGTACACAACAATTGATATGGGTCACTGCCTTTAGAGTTGAGATTAATCCAATCAACCACAACTATGGAAAGCCAGCAACATCGACATCTAAAATGCATGATTGTTCAAAAACCTTCTCTAGATATGATGTATGTAATACATTCATTGCTTTCTTGAAAATTCAGTGTGCTTTTTTTACAAAGGACATTGTGCAAATTTCCCGTAGAATTTTTTTTTTACATTGACAGATTTCCATATAGCTGAGAATGATTTACTGATGATTTGGATAAATCACAACTCTTTGTAAGACGGGTTCCAGGAATCAAAACAAGTTCAATTAACCTTTAGTAGGCATCATAAGAATTCTGGGGTCTTTGTTATGGTAAGGATCCCCCTTCCGTCAAAAAGTTTGCCAGAACTTCAGCCCCCCCCCCAAAAAAAAAATAAGGGGCCAGTCTATATTTTTGTGAAGGTATGAATCATAGTATGAAAACTAGACATACATGTATTGTTTCTTGCGAGTGCATTGGGGACTCCAACACAGAGCCATACACATGTACAATACAAATCAAATAGAGATACAAATGTACAAATGTAGCCCCCCCCCCCCCCCCCCCCCCGAAAATCTTGAGGTCAGTTGTGGCTCCCCCCAAAAAAAAAAAAATTTTTTTTTTGGACTGCTCAAAACTTTGTGGTCAGCAAGGAAAGGCCAATCATAACAAATCAAATCGCTTGGCATTAGCAGGAATCCTGCCAGTTTTTCTTCAAATATTGCTATTCATCAAGATTCCATCTCAGCCAAAAACAGTGCAGACAGTCAACTACATGAAAGCTGCTACAATAATTGCTTGCTTTACAGTGGGATTCTTACATATTGACAAAGCACAGAATTTTGCTCATGACTGATACATACAAAAAAACTATCAGCAAAAGCAGAAAATGAATGTCCACATTTAGAGCCATTCAACCTAGAACCCGAATTGTCATTAATCACAATAAGAAAGCAAAATATATAAAAAAATATAAAAAACAATAATGAATGTGATTAGGCCATTTAATATGCGTGCAAGATCTACCTCAAAATATTACTTTCTATTTTCAAATATATGGAAGTAAACTGAAGTAAAACAATTGTGAATAAATCGACTAATTTCATAGCATACAAGAAAGAATGTAAATGTATCACCAAAGGGCAAGAAATTTTGTTTTTACCTCATCATACTGCATCATCGCATTTCCATTCTGTTGTGTGTCTTTTCTCCTGAAGAAATCTAAAGAAATGATAAAAGTAAGAAAAGAAGAATTAATTGGGAGTGTTGGTACAACCATTCATTAAATTCCATTATCATTGCTAGTGGTACAGACAGAGGGCAATTGGATGATGAGTAAATGTTACATTTGAGCTAATTTCAAGTTCTAATCTTATTCTTTTGTACCCCGAATCTACTTTCTACTCTCCTCTGATACAATGTAATCATCATGATGTTTTGCATTTCATAGAATTTTGTGACTTTCGCTGTTCGCCCCATCACTGGGTGATTTCAAGTTTGGTGTTGAGAGTGTGAACAGGCTGGTGAACCCAGCTCCAACACGAGCTGGGTTCAAATTGACGATACTAATCACGTTTTCAATAGCATGTGGTGTCTCAACAATGAAATGGAAATTAGGTAGAAATTGCAGTAAAATTTTGATGTAAAGAACGCAAATACAAAAAGCACTTCAAGAATTAAAAAAGAATATAATTGTTTATTACAAGGCATAAAGCTCTTATTATTTCCACCCATCTTAAGAGGAAGAGGACGAAACTTCCCTGTAGAAGCTAATTTTATGGGGATGTTTCATCCTCTTCGCCACCTGTTCTGAGTTTCAGATTACCAACACCGACATCGAACTTAAAATCATAAATTTCCCAGTCCCTGGGGGTTGGTGTTGGTGCAATGACATGAAGGTTATCAACAGTAGCTGTAATGCTTGGCTCAGCAGATAACAATTAACGCCAGCTCTCAATGTGAAATGCCTGAGAAGCTTAATATCCAATGTACATTCTGACACCAACTTCATTTCAGGTACGGTGTTGTGACCGGGGTTGTCACAACACCAGCACTAGATTTTAAAGGTCAAGACCACCCCATATAATTGTTGATTTGAATATTTAGAGAAAAATCAAAGTAACATAACGCTGAAAATTTCATCAAAATCAGATGTAAAATAAGAAAGAACTTTATGACATTTTAAAATTTCACTAATTTTTCAAAAAACAATGATATGCACAACTCAGTGACATGCAAATGAGACAGCCGATGATGTCCATCACTCACTATTTCTTTTGTTTTTTATTGTTTGAATTATACAATATTTCATTTTTTACATATTTAATCATAAGGACCAACTTGACTGAACCATACAGTATTAAGCAATGCTAACTCCTCATCTTGAGAGAGGAATTGATCATTGTTTCAGTTGACAATGAGACGATTAGAATATTTCATACTTCAAATAATAAAATATGAAAGAAATAGTGAGTGGATGACGTCATCAGTCTCCTCATTTGCATATTGACCACAATGTTCATATAACTGTTCTGTGAAATTAAGCAAAACTTTAAAATGTCATAATTTTCTTACTTTACATGCACATCCGATTTTGATGAAATTTTCTGTGTTATGTTTGTTTGATTTTTCTCTTTTTTTATCAAAATAAACTTTTTTTTGGTGTTGAATTGTCCTTTAACACTGTACATACTTGAAATCGGTGACACATTTGCTATGGCGACAATTGCTCGGGGCTTTATTTTGTCTAAGGTTAGGGTTGCAACAGGGTTTTATGTTGGGTTTAGGGTAAGGAACAGTGTTAAATCCAGGGTTGAAGTTGGCCATTCCATTATTGTGTGAAACTTGCAGCGGAGCAATTGTCGCCAAAGCAAATGTCATGGAACCTTGAGATCACCCAGTGGGGTGATGACAACACGATACCTGTCAAGGCACGTAGACGTACTGCACATCCAACAAAGGAATCAAACTGAATCTGGCCGTTGACTCCATACCGTCTCACGAGGGCACCAATGGCGTTGGGTGATAACCTATATCCTGTATTAAAAACACCAAAATATAAAAAAATAATGCTTTCTTCTTAAAAAAATGGAATTAAACAATTCTACCTTTTTTATGATCATGAATACAGAAGTCATAACAATTAAATCATCATCGACGCGTAAGCGATACAGGACAAGCTAGAACTTTCACTTGCTAATGTGTTACCCTTTCTGCACCTGGGTGGAGAGTGGCAAAGTTTGGACTGATGCCTTGCCAAAGGATGCTAGGCTGTTGTCGGATTCGAACACACAACCCTTTGATAACAAGGCGAGAGTCAGAACTACTACACTACTTCTGCAACAGTAAACTTCCGATAAACTTGTTACGAAAATTGTAATTTTTTTTTTTTGTGATACCAATTTTTTTTAAAAAGGAACCCCCCTGAAGGGTCCCGACAAGAAAAGTACAGAACTGACAGAAAGTCCAAGTTACCGAACGAAGCAAGTGCCCCTGCCAGTTCTCGACCATCGATTAGGCCAGATCGGTCTTGGTCAACTTGTGTAAAGGTTTGTTTCCACCGCTGGAGCACCGTCCACAGTTCTTTGAATTCTGTGAAGCCCATCTTTCCTGAAAAATCTCTCTGAAGTGAAGGGTGAAGTCAATCAAGGAAATGCAATTGCTTGGCTAGTACAAGTTCTCTTCATTATATTTGATAAAGAGGATGATTTCAATGATTAATATTGATAACTATTATCATAAAGTTATTGTTCGATCATCATTATCTTCATCATCACCATCATCATCATCAATATCAACATTATCATCATCACCATCATTATCATCATCATCACCATCATCATCAACATTGTCATCATACTCATCATCATTATCATCATCATCATCATCATTAAATTCCTCCTCCATCTCCTCCTCTTCCTCCATATCATCATCGTCACTACTATTATTCATCATCATCATCACCATCATTTCCATTCCAGCATAGCGATATAAGGTGTCAGATTTCAAAGGATACATCAAGCATGTTGATCATCAATGTACAGGTCTCTATACTAAACGCTGGAAATGAAAATAAACAAGATATTAAGAGAAAAGTTTAAAACACTTAAATATTAAAGATACTCTGACAAAATACATGTACCCTAGCTACATGTAATACACCATACAAGTTTTATTTGTATACACAGTACTTGTAGAATTCAAGCATTTTAGATTGTGAACATTATATTGATTTTTTGTCCAAACTTTTTTTTAACTTACGGCATTGGTGGCAGAATATTGTGCTATACACTTAATACTGTTGAAATGTTTTAAAATATTGTACTAAGGTATCCATCTTCACGTTATTGCTGATGCAGATACTCCAGGATTTTATAATGATGTGCAAAAGCATGTTGCTTGTGATTGTTTCACCGAACTATAAAGGCAACTTGTCAAAGGTCTACTCCTCAACAGCAGGAATCCCACTACAGAGGTTTTAACTTTGTCTGTTCATATTACCTTCTCTACATTCCCCATAGAAGTATTTTGTCTAAAGATGGATTGCGAAGATTGATAAAAGAAATAATGCTTGCAGGATTTTCAAATGTGGTTTCCCACAAAGAAGATGAAATGTTGTATCTTACGCTGATATGTTCCTGCTATCCCGCTACTTGTCAAACATTGTTGAAGCTCTTTCTGATCTATCTGTTGGTCCTGTGAAGAAAGACAAGGCAAAGTGGTCATCAACTAACATTATAGGAAAAAAATATTGCCTACTAGTGTGTAATGCACTGGACTGTAAGAGAATAATAGCATACATTAATTGTTTGAAATATAATCGGATCACTGGAGTAAAATCTGCTTTGTTTTGTTCAATTTTGTCTTCTCATCATTCTTATGTTTGCTCTTTAATATTTCAAGACTAAGAATTTTTTCAGTGCATTTCTTAAAAATTCATTCATTTCAAACTATTGACCTGGGGGGTGTTTCATGAAAGGACTTCATTTTACCCGGCAGTTACCATAGGAACAGTGCCTCTCAGCCAATCAAAATCATGGAAAGATGTCAGATCTGACAACTTGTCGGATGAAAATATTTATGAAACGCTCCTCTGGAGTGTACACTACCTTGTCCAATTACTTGAACAAAATTGCATGTACCTATCACGTACATGTACTGTACATGTACTTAACGCAAGAAAGTGAGATGAATGGAAAGCAGAGGCTGAAAATAAGGACATTGCCGACTTCAGTACAGATAGATTATAACAAAAATAAGGACAATGTGGTTAATTGATTCTCTCCTTCAACAAAAATTGGGATTTTCTCTCTTAAATACTACTAATAATATGGTCAATTAATATACGGTAGCCATTATATGCTAATGTACATGTATACAGCAGCCATTGACTTTGACTTAGTACATTCAGTTCATATGAATTTTTAACTATTTTTTTTTACTTTACATTCCAATATTATTATACCGGTATACAAACTAATACAAACAATGTCAAATAGAAAGTAAACAATACGATGCATACACAAAAGATAAAAATTTGTTAATCACAGACATCAATCAAATGACATGACAAAGATATGCGGGTAGGTATAGTGTAATGTGTCCTGGGGCCGATTGCACAAACGGGTCCTTGCAAGAACCGTCTTTCGTGTTGCCCATTTATTATGATGCGCAATGTGAAACGCATTTTTAAAATAAATTACCTGCAAACATATTTTATTCATCCGTATAAAAGAAATCAAAATCTTTGTTTATGAAATGATGTGATATATCATGAAATTGTATACAAATTGATTTAAATGCTAGCTAACAAATTTTATTTGTTTATCATACATTTCAGGAATATCCCGCATACAGTGCATCATAAAAGATGGGCGACACGAAAGACGGTCCTTCGAAAGACCCTTTCGTGCAATCGGCCCCAGGTTACAGAAATCAGCATTTTGCACATGTTTGTTTGTTGTTAGTTTTTTTTGTAGTGGTTTTCCAGAGATGAGACTGATTGCATCAATTCCGAGCTCTGTTTGTTTCATGAAATGCTCCCCTATTTCATATCTTCACAATTATGACTACAGAGTGTTGTTGCATTGCATCATTATAAACTAGGCGACATGTAATTACTCCTCCTGGCTGGAAACTTAAAACAAGTTTTAGTTTCAAATCATATTCCATTGAACTTAAATTCTAATATAACTGCATGTGTCTGCATATAAATGTAAATTTGCACAAAATCATTTAACAAACAATGGGTCTGAACGTTTACCCACACAAGCGGATCAAATACAGAACGTCATGATGTGGGGTCAACTAGAGCAATTATGGCTTCATGTCTAAAAATAGATCTTGGGCATGCAGTGAGTGATGTTCCATGACATTTGCTCTGCTGTTAATTCCACACACTAATGGATTCACCAATTTCAACCATGAATTTAACACTATATCCTATCCTAAACCTTACCCTAAACTTACACGTATACAGTGTAAAACCCTATTGCAGCCCGGAGCATTTGCCGCTGGAGCAAATGTTGTGGCAAAAGTGAGTGAACACAGTTCAACGCACGGTGACAATATGAGAGAATTATGAGTGAACAAAATAGAAACAAACCAAAATAGTCATAAATACTGAATACTTTCACATGTACTTAATAAATGATTATAACACTATTGAGCAATGACAAAATATGGTTCAAATTGTATCATAGGAAAAGAATAGCTTATTTTTTCGTTTATAGGTTATCGAAGCTCTGTCAGTTGCGAATATGTCAGCTGCTCCATTCCTTACCATCCCCCCCCCTTTCTCCCAAAAAACAAAATCAGAAGGGGGGTAAGAAAACAAACAGGCAATGTCTTAATTTCTAGCATGAATAGTTTTTTCCTTTTTTAATTTCAGTATATTACAAGTTTTCTTTTAAAGCTAATTTTGATTCATTGATGCCGAAATATAATTTCAATAGGAAATGGTTGGGAGCAATCCAAAGAGTTGATCAGAAACTAGAGTGCTTTATTCAGAGCAAAGTTTAGTTGAAATTATAATATATACTTTTTAAATTTCCACATGCTTTTCCTGTGATACAATGTAGCTAACACAGGAAACATGTGGGACAACACTATATTAATGGACAGACATTTTCAAAAAGTGATTTTTCTGAGATCTTCATTTGTTCATTACTCAGTAATTCATACATTTTCCTAAAAAGGTCGTTTGGCAGATATCATTCTTCTACAGTCCGACCTCTCTTATCCGGCCTCCCCTTATCCGGATCTCTCTATTATCCGGACGCACACTTGCCGAGATTTTTTTTTTTTTAATCTAGTACAGGTACGTGAGGAAATGAGATTTCAATCTAAACTCAATCCTATACATAAACCCACTCTGATTACATATATTTCCCAACATAGTCAAACTACACCAAACATATTTTTCATGAAAATATCTCACCCAAATCACCAAAAGAACTTTAGGAATGATAATTTCCAGTAAATCAGGGTGCAGCGCAAACATTTCATCACGTTTCTCTTTTTGCTTCGCCGGAAAGTCTTGCTAGCTAACTTTAGGCCTCAATACGGACAGCGCCATCTATCATGTTTGAGCCTACAGTCAGTGGAACAATGGCTGACATTGCGAAGCTGCGATACCCGCCGCGATGATCTAATTTTAAAACTTGGTTTCATCGAGTCATTCACTTTCTTTCGAAGTATTCTCGATGTATACCTCAGTCATTTTAGCAGGTAAATTATCCAAGAGTTTTGGCCATCGATCGATTTCATTTCAATAAAAAACACTGCCTATAATTTGCACTGACTCTGCAGTGAATATTGTCTTTACCGTACGCCCACTACAATAGTGCAGTGTAGCTACCGCCGGTGGCCTGGGAGGCAGCCGGCAGCGCAGCTGCGTGTATTTAATATTGGGTCTCCCAGATCCGGATAAATCCCTTATCCGGATTGGTGCTGGTCCCAACGTGTCCGGATAAGAGAGGTCGGACTGTATTCACAATTTGATGTCAATTTTGTTCAAAAAAATATTTTTTTTGTACTTATTGTACCAATACCAGATTTTATCTTTAATAAGTGAATTGATTTTAAAAGAAAACTCACCTGTCCAGCCACAGCAGCAAAATACTGATATAAAGGGTCCTGTGAAGGAAAAGAAAAGTAAAAAAAAGATTAATAATTTGAATCATTGAATGATACAGTATGTACACGTAGCTCTCTAAATATGATGATCAAGAGTCCATAGAGGTTGTAAAATCACAAGTAGATGTAGTTAGTTAGGTAGATAGGATAGGTAGTAGCAGGAGTAGTAGTAGTAGTAGTAGTAGGAGTAGTAGTAGTAGTAGTAGTATTAGTAGTAATAGCCGTCGTATTAGTAGTGTTAGTAGTAGTAGTAGTAGTAGTAGTAGTAGTAGTAGTAGTAGTAGTAGCAATAGTAGTAGTATAGCATAAATAGTAGTAGTACATGTAGTACTTAGTAGTAGTAGTAATAGTAGTAGTAGTAGTAGTAGTAGTAGTAGTAGTAGTAGTAGTAGTAGTAGTAGTAGTAGTAGTAGTAGTAGTAGTAGTAGTAGTAGTAGTAGAAGTAGTACTAGTACTTGTACTAGTAGTAGTACTTAGTAGTTAGTAGTAGTAGTAGTAGTAGTAGTAGTAGTAGTAGTAGTAGTACATGTAGTAGGAGTAGTAGTACTACTACTAGCAGTAGTAGTAGAGTTAAGAGTATTTGTAATCATGGTTGTAGTAAGAAGTAGTGGTTCTTGGTCAAAGTGGTTGTAGTATATAACATTAGCAATAGAAAATAGAGGTACATGTAATAGCAGATTAGAAGTATGGGTAGTATCAGCATCATTATTATTAGTAGTACTAATAGTTGCCATGGTACTAAAGTATCTTTGTAGCTGGCTTACCTGTATCTCTATATGTTGCCCAACACTTTGAGGAAAGCCCCCTCCCCCTGGCTTGTCTCAAAAGGGTGTATTTTTCATTGAGAACGAGTATTAACGGAAACTTTCAAGACAAGCAGGGGCGGGGTGATTATTTCTTTTCTTTAAAGAGTATAAAAGGATGCGTTATACTTATCTTCCACATCAGTCATGTATAATGAAATCAAAATACTGTGTACACAAAATACTGTGTACACATGGCATTCAGCTTGCCTGTCTTTGAGGAGATACATGTAAATATGATAATGTAAACTATCTTTTTAAAAGTCTGTAAACTGTTTTTATTGCGTTGGTTATTACATGTAGATTTATTTACAAAAAAACAAATCAAATACACAGAAAGACGGGGATCATTTTCTTTCCTTTTTAACAAAGAAAAGACTGGCATTCTACATTTGTAGGTCTCGTGCTAATATCCTGGATTATATTCAACATTTTAGAATATTAAAGTATTTGACTGTGTCAATTTTTTTTCTTCTTACATTATTAATGATTTTCTGTCACTACTTAAATCATCAAAATCTACTGATTTAGAAAGTCATATCATTTTCCTTTTCAGTTTTCCAAGTGTACCTTCAATTTCTTATTCATTTTCTTTTCTGTTTTCATACAAGCTACATGTTCCAAAGTTTATATCTTACCTGAACAGGAGGTGCACCATAACCTGGCATCCCACCAGGGTAGCCTGGCTGCTGGGGAGCTCCATACCCAGGATACGCCATTTTAAATAGAAATCTGAAATACAAAAAAAAACAAAAGGGGAAATCTACCAGTAGATGGAGACCCAACTGCATACAAACTGTTTTAAATTCATAGGCCAAACTACACCGTTTTCTGAAATAAATCAAATAGTTTAATAAACTATCTTCTTGAATATTTACATGTAACTCAAAATGCATCTTAACATGTAGCACCGCTCCATTCTAACACACCATGTTTGTATTATTATGCATGTTTTATGATATGATAAAAATGAATAAATAAATAATCAAATCATAATGATAACATTCTGTGTTTATACATGTAGTTAGGTATACTTAAGTATGATTTTTCTATTTTTGATCCAAACCAATTTTATGTTAGTGCTGACATCCTGAATTGGCATAAAGAAGATCTAATCTTATTACTTTCCCCAGCCCTGTAGCCTCCTTTCTACTGCACACTTGCCCCTCACGAGTGGATACCATGCACGACCATGGGGTCTCGAAAAGCACCCTAAACACGTAATTTCCATATTCTGAAAATGCACCCCTTAACAAGTATTGGCGTGTGAAACTCTATCCTTAACAAGTATTGGAAACCAAACGATACTCTTGGCAAATATTACCTGAAATGAACCCCTAAACAAGTACAGGAATGTTTTATTGTTACGGGTCCTTCGGTCGTCAGCTTTACCTTATTTGGTTTAGTACGACCCCACCTTCTACATCTCGCGCAAATCGGACTCTAAACACGAAGTGTTGGGGCAAAAAGGACATCCTTTATAAAACATTTTAATTTTGTCTTATCATCCCCACAAATTCGACCCTAAACACGTAATCTTCCCATCAAAAAAGATACCCTTTTTTCATTATTTTTGTGTTTTTGACACCCTTTACGTTACGTACGCAACGTGCCCTATCATGAAAAAGACATCCTTTTTACATGTTTTTTTGGTCGCACATGGTATCCACTCCTCAATGTAAGTGGCCCCCCGGGACACTTGCAAAAAATTAAGATACAATTCAAAATTTGCAAGTGTATCAGCATGAAGCAACAGATTCTGACTCATACTATTAAGGCCACTGCTAGACTCCTCATGTCTAACATTAAAAATGAGTCATAGTCTGAAAGAAAAACAATACAAAAAAAAATCTTAACCCAATCTAGGCCGGGGTATTTCTTTTTGAGATTATATGGCTGGTCGTCGTAAATTTGGCTTCAAAAGATGCGCAAGACTTGAAAATAAAAGTCACTGAGTGGCGCGGTCAAAAAGTTTCGCGCTGCGAAAATATCGAGTGAATCGTTGAGGCCCCCACCCCCCGGCCTAGATAGGGTTAATGCTAAATCCTGCTCTAAGGGGTACTCAGGGCTGAAAATAATGAAATATAAATAGAATAAAATTTAATGAGCAAAATGCTGGAAATTTCATCAAAATCGGATAATAACAAAGTTCTAGATTTCAAAGTTTTAGCAGTTTTATGAAAACATTTGTAGATCTATATATGAGCATCATCATGAATATTAGACAGATGTCAAATCTCCACTTTCCTTTTCTTCATTATTACATGAAATCAATTTCATTTTTCATTTATAGCTCTTTGTGTGAATAAGTTGTAGCCATGAATATCTAAGTTATTGCAGAAGTCTAAAACAGTTGTCAATCCAATTCAATAATCATGATTTGTTTTATTTCTTGGATGAAAGATCAAGTGGTATTATGACACCATCAGTTTGCTCATTGAATATTCATGAACGCATGCACAGAATAGAAATTTTTCAACAAAAAAATAATGCAAATGAACTTGATTAAATGTCAAAACTTTGTTATTGACCTTGTCCAAGTTTGGTAATTTATTTTCAGTAGTCTGGCTTTGAGTACAATGTATACCAAATATGCATAACTGTCTGTCACCTTCCTTCTTGGATTGTGCTTACTTATTATATACAATAATTCAATGGGATGATTAGACATCAGACTCTAGAATAGATCTACATAGGTGAACAGAGCTGCTGTGTGACACTGCAATATATACAGTGTGTCCCATAAAAAAAGGAAACCCATTTTCAGAGATAGAATTCACGAACATTAAATATGATTCTTAGGGTACATGTAGATCTCAATTTGATACTCATGGCAAGAGTGGAATCTCATCTCTCATTTGAAACCAACATTTTTACTAAAATTTTAGCAAATCATTCACACATGGCAGATTATCAACAATAAATGAAGAGTTTAGTTGCAAAAGGGGTTAGGTCCAATTTGGACCATTCCGAGAAAAACCATGTTTTCTATTCTCCTTTATTGCAATATTCTCATGAGAAACTAAATTGTCATGATGTACTATCCTATCATGTAAAGATGAAATTGGGTATAAAAGGAATCTACCTGTCTTCAATTTTTTCTATATAGGCCTATTTAACAAAAAAAAATATAATTGTGGACCAACCCCTTTTGCAAGTAAACTGAAATGAATCCAATCTCTTTTGATTAAAAAAGTGATTTTTCTTTGCCACTTTTATTCAAGTTTTCAAGTGAAATTCAAATTTTCTTTGCTTTTGATCAAAGCAAATAAAAATATAGAGGTTTTGAGAAAACAATAAAATTTATAAACAATGGACCTAACCCCTTTTGACAAAGAAGCTCTTCAGAAGAGTTTGTTCGCAAAAGGGGTAAGGTCCACTCCAAGAAAATCATTTTTTAAATTCATGATTGTACCTTGCCTCTCTCGTTTCAGTTCCTCCGCTGTTCGGAGATCGGCAGGTATAACTGCAAAAGTTGAGTCAATTAGTCTGGTAAATGTCAAGTACCATGAGAACATAAAATTGGGTATAAAAGAAATTTACCTGTCTTCATATTTTTTTAAGATATTCTTATCCAAAATAAATCTGTGTGGACCTAACCCGTACCCCTTTTGCAACTAAACTTGGTCGGACCTAGGTCCTAACCCCTTTTGAAAAAAGTGATATTTCTTTGCCATTTTAGATCACTTTTTAATAGGAATTTTATGCATATATGAATGAAATATCATAATCTATTGTAGGATGGTTATTTTGCTATTTTGTTTATTTCCTTTATTCTTCAGCTGTTGTACATTTCTGTTCTGTCTAGACTTATGTTCATTTGCATTTCTTTTCAGCACTGCCCTTGCAGTCTGAACTTAGGTTATTTGAGTTTAATTATATTCAGTTGTCATTCATTCATTCTTCTCTGAATGCCTTTCCTCCAATTCTCTTTTGTCATCTTCATTCCTTCTCTATTCTCTATTCAGGTGTTCCATTCACTCACCTGACTCCTTAGTTTCTACTTCCATTATTACATAATCACCAGACATCTTTGTCATCTCATCTCATTCCTTATTTGTCTATCTTATGAATTGGGTTCTTACATTTTAGTTTGATCCGATCCTTCCATTTTCTTTAGTTTGATTGGTTGTTATTTCTAATTTAAATATTCATGTAAATTATAGAATGATTTGATTTTAGCTAAGGCAAAGCAGCCCAGATATTAAACAGTGCACTACCAGACTTCTTCGGTTACAGTTCTATTTATTTGCGTCTTAGTTTCACTATTTCCCCTAGTTTGATAAATAGAAGGATCGAACTAAAATGTAAGAACCCAATTCATAAGATAAACCAATATAAGGAATGAGATGAGATGACAGAGATGTCTGGTGATTACATGTATGTAATAATGGAAGTAGAAACTAAGGAGTCATCAGTCAGGTGAGGGATGGAATGAGTGGAACACCTGAAGAGAGAAGGAATAATGAAGATGACAAAAGAGAATTGGAGGACAGGCATTCAGAGAAGAATGAATGAATGACAACTGAATATAATTAAACTCAAATAAAAACAGTAGAGGCGCTGGTCCAAAAATTGGGATTGTCCCAGAAAACAAGGATATCCTCATAAACCAAGACAAATCATGTCTTGATAAATTGAGACTGTCCTTGTGTATGGGGACGTTTTTTTTTTTCACTTCCCCCTCCAGGACAAAGAAAGCAATTACGGAAATTGAGAGTGCTAAAAGTAGATTCAGTGACCTCAATTCCCCCCAGTTCACCGTCTACTTTTCATGACTTACCGTCTTCTAATAATCTTGTTATGAAGATATGTTTACATTGACTAGCACACTTGATTGGTGTCGGTACTTGACAGGTGAATGAACTTTCCTAGATTTCTTGTGTGAAGAAATCCTTATAAACTGAGACAGTCCCTGTAAACTGGGACGATCCCAATTTTCTGACCAGCGCCTCTACTGAAAAAAGGCTAAGTAAGTTCAGACTGCAAGGGCAGTGCAGTTATTTCCTTTATTCTTCAGCTGTTGTACATTTCTGTTCTGTCTATTCACTTAGTCTTATGTTCATTTGCATTTCTTTTCAGCACTGTCTGAGACAGTGCTGAAAAGAAATGCAAATGAACATAAGTCTAGACAGAACAGAAATGTACAACAGCTGAAGAATAAAGGAAATAAACAAAATAGCAAAATCCTACACTATTTTGAATTAAAAAGAGGTGGGAATCCCGGTTTCCTTTTTTTTTCTGTGACGCACACAATTTACTAGCACTGACTGTATTCTGCCTTAACGGTCCCACATTATGCTTTTCAAGTTAGTTATCCGGGTCCCAACCGAGAGGCCGGCCGGTACGGTAAGATGAGACTCGGAATTCGGAAAAGCCTCTTCTTATAAATCTTAACTCTTGTCTTTACCCCTAAAATTCCCACAATCCTTCTTACCTTGGTTCTGGATGAAAAGGTAAAACCGAAAGAGTACCAGTGTGGTACAAAGCTGCAAGATTTGAATTCGAGAATGAACGACAAACGTCAGCGCCACAAAAAAGTCAACTGATTCCAAAAATATATGATTGCGCTATGATCGATGTGTGTGGCGTGGGCGTGGTCACCTCTGAGTGCTCTTTGAAAACGATACTTCCACATATCGAGTTCCTGGAATTTTACAAAATATCCCGGATATTTACAAATGATGCTATAATTCTTCTATGCACAAAAAATGGCCCAGTGCTATGGGTGTCGATCAAGGGGGGGGTGATATATATCAACAAACAAAAAAATCAGGTGGGGGATCGAGGTGCATATACAATCACCCCCCCCCCCCAATATTTCGAGGTCATGGAAAAAAAATAACAGAGTATCTCCAGGAAAAATCTATTAACATATCAGTAGCAACTGAAAACACAGAATACAAAAGAAAGAAAGACTGAAAAACAAAATTCGTTCCCCCAAATTAGCTAACTTATAAGATTTTTTGTTCTGAAGTTGAGAAGTCTGTTTTGAAAACATGACGCATTATAAATATAAGTGAACTTAACTGCCAATATATATGGTAATTTAATGCGCCATGCGCCACTATATGTTATGTGTAAGTCGTATGGCGTTCCATACTTCATGGCCGACTCGGCCATGGCAATAAACTGCCTTCACCCCTACCTGAGGTCGTCCGGGAGTTTCTTCTTTTGTGTAATGGCGTGGTGGCACCGTCGGGATCTGAACCTAGACCATTCGACTCAGTGTTATTCCAAGCACAGAGGGAACTTTATCCAATCCGTGGGACCGGGCGCTCGAATGTAACTTTTTCGTGATAACGTCAGGTTAGCTCTTTTTCTTAGGTGAATCGTAGTCCCACATACTTCTGAAGATGTATGGATTTGCATCAACGCAGCGATGCGCCATTGCCATGACCGGGCCCATTCTTGGTGATGCGTCGAAGAGGCGGCGCGCTCCAGCCCCCCATTTTCCTGCTGTCGTGCAGGGGCAGCAGGAGAGTGATTGCTTCGTACAAGTAGAGGTACGAAGTGGTTATACCATTAATGTGGTGAGCAAATCAGTTGTTGACCATTGTGGTATTATTATTGAATTTGATGTTGACTATGACAGTTTTGATTTTTCTGAGTCTGATGCTGATGAAAACATTCCTTCGGTTAGGGGATTCCCCATACCCAGGTCGAGTGTGATTGGCAGTAGTTCTTTTGTGCTATCTTACGATGATTATAATCTATGGTTTGATGGTTTAGTGATTGCAGATGATGCATTTGTAGGTCTTGGTCTCCGAGGTGACATCCTCGTCGGTGCACCGTTTATGGAGCACAACGATGTGATTGTTTGGCCTTCCAAATGTTTAATAACATTCGGTGACTTGGGACTTGAGTTCATTTACCACGATTCAAATGAACACCAGCCTACAGATCTCACACAACCACAACATACAAATGGTAGCTTAGACGTACAACACAAACATGAGAGAAAGCCGGATAGTCCAACAGTTTGCCTTGATGACAAGACTGAGAACAAGATTGAATGTGCAATTGTTGATACATGTACATCCAATGCATGCCTGGTGAGCGAAGCGTTCTCCCATTGTGACATGACTGTGAGTGAACATGAGTGTGGTGCACCCCTCAGTATCAGTAACCATGGTTACCATGAGTCTGGATATGAGAGTGAAGGAAACACCTGTCATGAGTGTGAAGGTGACATGATGATTGGTGATAACATCCTACATGAGAATGATGGTGACATGATAAGTGATACTGATAACTATTTACATGAGTCTGAAGGTGACATGGTGAGTGATATCTTACACGAGAATGAAAGCGACACGAGTGATGATAAAATCTTACATGAGAGTGAAGGTGTCACAGTGATTGATGACAATATCTTACATGAGAATGAAGATAACACGATGATTGGTGATAACATCTTACATGAGAATGAAGGTAACATGGTGAGTGATGATAACATCTTACATGAGAATGAAGATAAGATGATTGGTGATAACATCTTACATGAGAATGAAGATGACATGAGTGATGATCACATCTTACATGAGAGTGAATGTGACAAGAGTGAAAGTGACGTGATATGTCATAACATCTTACTTGAGAGTGCTGGTGAAATGATAAGTGACAACATCTCTCATGAAACCATGAATGTAGATGAAAGTGAGGTTGATTCATCAGTTGATCTCAATAACATGTCTATACATGCCTACAACAATGTCAAAATCTTACAAGGTATAACCATAAATGACATCATACCTACATGTAACACTGAACACGATCTCTCAGACACGTATCATGAGGTCTACTGCAAACCAAATTGTGTTGCAAGTACACCCCATGCCTATGAACTACCTGATACAGTTGTCGATGTTTACAACAATCCTGTTGCGTTTGGTTTCTTGGCTGTGTATTGTCGGTTTGCTTGCAGGTCCCAAGAGGAACATGTAAATGTTCCAGGTCCTCCGGTCTTTATTACTGAGCATAGCTCTGGGCCTGTTAGTTCGTCATATGACGATGGTGTTGCGCACTCTGATGTTCTGTCTTTCCCTGACGGTGACTCACAAGTGAATCGTAGAACAGATCGTTGCACGCCTAAGCGTTCAGATACTACATACAATATCGATTGGACCATAGCTGATTCGAATCGCGATAGTCGTACCAAACACGCTCCGGGTTCCGATTCGTCTCGCAGTGCCACATATCGCAGCTACTATGCTCTTCGCAAACGAGCATTCGAGTCGTACCGTCGTAACCATGTTGTTGATCGTACACGAACAACAGGTCTCTTCGCAGTCAACAAACCGGTCGTTGAATCGTATCATGGCAGCTCGAGCAGATGTAAACTCTCTCACAACTCTGTAGCCGCTTTGAGTACTTACAAAGAGTACTACAGCATTGACTGTTCGTACGGGACATCTCCAGAGATGCGTAGCCGACATGCCTCCGTCACTACTAGGTCCGTGTCAATGTTCATAGATCGCAACTCGCACGCCTCTCCTGTCGTTGAGCCCGTGTGCTCAGTTCCCGATATTCGTTACCATGACAACAACGCCACGTTTAAGCCTACATATCCTCCTGATGCCAATGTTCCTGCTTCAACTACAGACATCATGCATGGTAACTATCGTGATCCATTTGGCCCACGTCTGGACGATGCGGATCTTCACCTTACTGGCTGGCCTTCAGTTGGAGACAATGGCAGGTCCGACCCTGTGACAGGCGCTTCTTCGTTGGTTTCTCCAGTGACTAGCCACATGGTCACTCTTGATGACAGATCCTATGATTGTCATCGACAGGCCTCTTTCACTGGTCATTCTGTGCTGGACCCTAGCCCATCTTCCTCTCCTGGTCCTACCTGCTGTGACGCCTACCTTACCTGGAGTCTTACCCCTTGGAACCGTGGTCCCCGACCGCCCTCACTGGAAGACGGATTGGATCCTTTGTCCGAGGAAACTCTGGCTGCCTGTCCCAAGGTCGAGAACGTTTTGTACCCGGTAGACAGTCAGGAATATTCCATGATTATCGTTGGCCTCACCTCGTTGAAGAGCCCCTCCCACACATTCTACTGGACTTTGGTACCAGACTTTGACCCCACTTGATTGATGCCTATCCAGGTCAGCCTAAAGCGCTGATACTGTTTTTCATCTGGACTTTGATGATTAGAACCTTGTTTTCCACAAGTTTTAACCTTGAACTTTCGTTTCCCGGCTATTTTGCTTTTACAATTTATTATACAATGTCTCGCTAGATATTTCTTTTATTTTCAGATTTTTGGTTTATATCTGATTGTTAACCATTTATTATTCGTGACCTTTGATGATGGTTGTTTGTTACATTTTGTGTTGATTCATGTGGATTTGCATTACCTTGGTTGCGAGGTTGTTGCGTTTGTTAATAATTGGTAGGAATGAACGATTGTGCAGACGTTCTGATGTCTTGCTTAATGGATGTACTTGTCTGTTGATTTTTTATTGCTTGTCCTTATGATAACTGCGATAACATTGTCTTTTTTGTCATTTTTTTTTAACTGAAAATATTGATATGGTTGCTACCTAATTTTTATTTGCCCTTATGTCACTGCCTATGTGACGCCCTTGCATTTATGACATGACTTTCGTGATGTTATGTTGTTGGTGTTGACGGTACCTGTTATTTCCATTTTGTTCTTTTCAGATACAGTCTTTTACATGTTTTATAGCGTGGTGCCCTCTGTGCAGGGTGTAGTGATTAATTTGTTTAAGCACATTTAGGATCGTAATAGTGATTTCTTTCTTCGGTAATTCAATGCAATTAAGCTTAGTTATTTTCATTTTGGTTAATTATGTGATTATGTCTATTTCCTGTTTTACTTTGTGTCCCCTTTCTGACATGCTTATGTTTGTTTCAGATTTTTTCTTTTTATTGTTTTAAGTAAATAGATATTGGATCATATGGAACTTGATTATCATATGTGTGTAGGTCTTGCTGCGGGCTTTTTCTTTTAGTTGTGAATGTATTACATACTTGTATAGAGTGTACGGATTTCTTCTTTTGAGGAAGACGGAGAGAAAGGTGGCTTGTGTATTTTGATTGTTTAGTAGCTTATACATGTACATTTATTTATTTTTTGTTTGACGTCAAGGCCTGTATGCATTTTGTTTAACTAATAATATGCCTTTTGATATTGTTTTTGTACCATTTTGGGGCATTAATAATTGACTTTGATTTTATACCAACTTGGCGGATTGGTTTATGTAATAGGTTAGGCATAGTTTGGCCGTGAACTATAAAGTTTAAGCCAGATATAGAGTTTAGTTGTGTTACCAAATATTGCCTATCTATGTGCATCTTGGGTTGTTATTTGAAAGACATATATTTATGTCAAGAAGCTATTTAATTACCAGTTGTCTTAGTTTACTTTTTAAAGATGGTAGTCTGTACAGTTAGTAATTGCAGAAGGTAAAGAAAGATTGAAATGGTTGATCAGTTTGTTTCAGTTAAGGAGTAAATGTATATAGTGTAATTCATGTGTAGAGTTGTATTAAGTTTTAAGTTTTGGCTGTCAATTCTTGGGTTGTATAAATTTCTGGATTTGCTTATATAAAACATGTCCTCTCAAATAATCACGGGAATGAGAAAAAGTGGTCACGCCACTATATGTTATGTGTAAGTCGTATGGCGTTCCATACTTCATGGCCGACTCGGTCATGGCAATAAACTGCCTTCACCCCTACCTGAGGTCGTCCGGGAGTTTCTTCTTTTGTGTAATGGCGATGGATAATGCAGACTTATGTTTAGACCCTCTCTCATTATATATACATCAAAATTGTTTTAACAACAAATGCATTTTATATTAATTTAGCACAAGTTACACGTACAGGTTGGGAATGTACAATGATAGAAAAAACATTTTTCCTTATTCAAAATACACTTTTTCTTTCATACACTTTCCCTTATTCAAAATACGTTTTTCCTCTTTCAAAATACGCTTTTACTTTTGTATTCCGATCCAAAAATAAAATAATGCATTTCATATTGTTTCGTGGCACTTCATTTTCACTGTAATATAGCATGTTACATAAGCTATGAGGTAGTATTCGTAATATATTTAAAAAGAAATATCGCGTTGCGGTAATTATTGAATTTATAAATGTTCAGTATAAATAAATCCTCAAACAATTAAAAGATTTGTATGATCAAGACGTAGATAAGGATGCAGTTCTTACAAATCTCTTCTGCAATAAATAGAGTACTTTTTAAGAAGGATAATGTGTATTACTCTATTGGCAATGTTACAAGATTTTTTTTAAATGGCAAGACTATATAATATACTTGTGTATCTTACTGATGACACCAATGTTCTGTGACAGGTTCTTTCTGACAAGTTAGATAAATCATGATCGGTGTAAATACCAAGAAATTTTGTACAATTTACAAACTAATTGACAAGGATTATCATGCAGTTGAAAACAAGCTATTTGTGTCAACAGCAGGGGCGGCGATATGACCGCCATTAAAGTTTAGCCCTGTTAATTATAGACGAAGTAGTATTACACCCTTTCTCAATGGAACAAGATCGACCATACAGGTTGGGACCTTAAATCAGGGGCGGATCCAGGATTTTCGTAAGGGTGGCACATATTCCCCGAGGACATATTTAACAAGCAAAAAAAGAAAGGTCTTCACTGAGGGGGGCATACTTCGGTTTTAACGGCATTTTTGCATTACAAATTTTAATTTGGGCTTCAGACACCCACTTTTTTTCCAAAACCGTGTAAAAAATGTAAAAATGACCAAGGCATATGATTGTGATTTTTGTTCATGGTCAGCCCCCACTTTTGGCTCAGCCCCCCCCGCCCCCACTTTGAAAACCGTTCATCGGGAAAGTCCGGGGTTCGATCCCCGGCCGCGGCACGTATGCTCATGAGCAAGTCATTAATCTACAATGCTCTCTTATCCAGACCTGCTTACAAATAAATTGAAATGCTGTACTAGATGTGCACTTGTTAAAAAATACTAATAAAATAGAGTGCTTCGAGTCAACAAATGTATCAGTGGAAGGGGGGGGGGTATAAATAATAACAACTGTACGTGGTTCATATTAATTGAATTTAAGTAAAAATAACCCTATATGGTAATTGTGAGAGCGATGAAGTTGATTTGTTTTCCCTATAACAAACAAACATGCATCGGAGAATGAAAATAAAATTGTAAAATAAAATGCAGAGGCACGCCAAGGCTAAACGGAGAAAGCTAGGGTAAGAGAAAACGAATGTGGCTGGGTGTGAATGAGAAAGCTTTTCATCTGTTTCAAAGAAAAAGTGGCAAAGTATACGAAAAAAAAACAAATTAGGAGATCAGACATTATAGGCGCAAAATAGTCTAAAAGGCTCCGAGCGAGCAAGAAAAATCTTTGCCCTCTTTAAAGGTCAAGTCCACCTCAGAAAAATGTTGATTCTAATCAATACAGAATTTATTTATTTATTTATTTCAATATATTTAACCAGGGTAGCCCACTCAGCAATAAACTGGTCTCCCGTGGGGCCCTGTATTACATGATAAAAACAAGTATAAAAACATTCAAATAACATGTAAAATATACACATAAATATTCTAAATAACATGACTCATATCATAACAGAAAACATAGTAGCAAACATACGACATCGTTAAAAGCATGATACTAATTAACGAAATTACACACGAAGCAGTACATATAAATAAAAGTAGTAGACATAAAAAGTTGATTTCAAATTTAAGAGGCAATAATAAAACTTAGAGTTTAAAAATATGCACTTTAAGTTTCTGTTTAAAGATTGATAAAGATTTTGACTGTTTCAAATTAAATGGCAAGTTGTTCCAAAGTAAAATCGCTGAGTAAAATAAAGAGTGTTTAAAAATTTCGGTATGAGTTTTTGGGGTGATCAAATTATCTTTTGCTGCATATCTAGTATTAAAACAAAGAGATTCACTTGAAAAAGTAAACACATTACGATAATATTCCGATGACAGGCCGTTGATACATCTATAGGCCCTACATAAAAATACACTTAAAATAGGTAACTCGGTCATTGAACGGGAGCCATTGGAGTTCACGAAACATTTCTTTGGAGGGGGTATAAAAATTACATTTCAGGGTTAATCTATAGCAGCTCTTTTTTTAAGCTTAATATTATACGATCTGCATGACTGTGTGCATATTGAAACGCAACCCCCAGAAATATCAGACAATTAGCATAATGCTGAAAATTTAATCAAAATCAGATGTAAAATAAGAAAGTTATGACATTTTGCAGTTTCACTTATTTTTCACAAAATAGTTACTTGTATATGCACAATTGATGATGTCCCTCACTCACGATTTCTTTTGTTTCTTTATTGTTCGAATTATACATTATTTTTTTTGCAGATTTGACAATGAGGACCAACTTGAATGACCCATAAAATGTTAAGCAAAGGTAATTCAACAAGTTCAGGGAGAAATAAAAAAACTTTGTTTCACAGGACATTGAGGAGTAAATAAGAATATTTCATATTTCATGGAATAAAATACAAAAGAAATAGTGAGTGAGTGATGTCATCAGATCTTCATTTGTACACCGAACAGGATTGTGCATATAACTGTTTTGTGAAATTAAACGAAACTTTAAAATCTCATAACTTTCTTATGTTACATCCAATTTTTATGAAATTTTCAGTGTTATGCTTGTTGGATATTTTTTAATTTCATTCAAATAAACTTTTTGTTAGGGTGGACTTGTGCTTTAATAAAAAAATCCAATATAGTGATAGGTTTCAGGGGGGCGTTTCATCAACATTTTTGTCCGACAAGTTGTCAGATCTGACATCTTTCCTTGATTTTGATTGGCTTTCATTGTTAAAAACAAGGACCGCGGACCGATTTTTAAAGTGGGGGGGCTGAGCCAAAAGTGGGGAGGTGACCATAAAAATAGTGGAGGGCTGAAGCCCCCAGCCCCCTCCCACCGCCTCCGTGGCCCCTTAAAAAGGAAGAAATAAATTGTGAATTCCTTGTATGGGTCTTTCAAAGTCGGTGAGGAGCTTAAGTGACCGCGCCCCCTTAGTCGAAGTGAGCCCTCTCTCGATCGTCAATTACGTTACATATTGCGTAATCTTTGATTGTACTTTTTAGTCTCAATTCTGGACCTGTCATCAGATTCGACTCAGAGGCGGAGCCGTAGGCGTAGCTGTAGTGTAGGAAGGAGTTGTTGGTAAGGTAAAGTATATCGTAATCATTTTTTGAAGAAACTAAACCGCTTCCCTGAACCGCAGTCTTCAATTCTATATTTTAACTCGGTTTTAACTGCAAATTGCAATTTTGGCAGGTTATTCCACGGCTACCGTCTCGTCAGTCACACATGACACAGTCTCGACACCCAGGCCAGATGAGCGCCCGGCGGATCCGGACGGCAAAGCCAAAGGCCCAGGGCAGGGGTGGTAGGATGGGGGGTCGGGTGTCCGGGCCGTACAGTTCATCTTTTGAAGCCTTCTTTCTTTTTCTTTGTATTGATACGAATTCAATATTTGTAATCATCTTCTATTTTGTTCTTGATATTTCCTAACATTTTGTACTAAAAATTGCTGAAACTTTGCTTGTAATTTTTTCAAATGACTTTCTAAAAATTGATTGTCATGATTGTCCGGACACACAACAACTAGGTATACTGGTATTCTAAGATCCATTTTATCTTAGATAAAATAAAATAGTTTATTTCCGTTAAAATCAGTGAGATAAAATACCCTTAAACTCTCTCCGAATTGGTATTCTGACATGTCTGAGAACAATTTTAGCTTCATTTTAATTTTTATCTCTGTGTAGGCCTAGCGTCTATTGACTATAGTATTGTAATGGTAGGGGGTCCTAAAGCTGCACAGATCCTAAAGCTACACACCACTCATCGCGCATGCAGTTTTTAATGGCAAATGGCAAAGTGCGTAGCTTTAGGTCCCCCATCATAAGACACACCTTTTTTTAAAATCAATATCCAATTAGAAATGCGCTTTCATAGCTCTCTCATATCACTCAACCAATGGAAATCAATTCCGCTAGGAGGTGTGGCAAAGGAGTGAGATTGCGCCAATATACATGTATTAACTTCAAATATGCTTGCACTATACGCGTTTGCGTCTTTAGAGAGATTTCTTTTTAACAAAAATGACAATACTCATTTTTTTAAAGTCTATATATCGCATCTTTTTAAGCATCATTTCAAAGACAACATTAGTCAAGAAAAGTCTTATAAAATGCTTCCTGATTGCAAAGGAATTACTTTGAAGGACAAGTCCATTCCAACAAAAACTTGATTTGAATAAAACGAGAAAAATTCAACACTAAAAATTTCATCAGAATCTGATGTAAAATAAGAAAGTTAGGGCATTTCGCTTCATTTCACAAAACAGTTGTATGCACATCTCGGTTGATATGCAAATGAGGAACTGATGACATCACTCACTATTCCTTTTTTTATATTTTTGTCATTGTCATGTGAAATGAAGTTTCATTCCTCCCTGAAGACGTGGAATTCCATTATTTTAACATTTTGTGCTTCAGGCAAGGAGGTCCTAATCGTCAAATTCATAAAAATTGAAATTTTGCATAATTCAAATAATAAAAATCAAAAGAAATAGTGAGTGACATCATCGACTCTCTCATTTGGATATAACTGGCTCGTTCATATAACTATTTTGTTAAAATAAGCGAAACTTTGAAATGTCATAACTTTCTTATTTTACATCTGATTTTGATGAAATTTTCAGCATTGTGCCTGTTAAGATTTTTCTCTATTGATTTAAATCAACATTTTTCTGAGGTGGACTTGACCTTTAAGGTAATGTTCTCAATGAATATATCAATTTTCTTAATTTTCATCCTAACATTTGGAGTTAATTCATCTAGAAATATTGACAAAATCAATGTCACGGAGATAAAATAGCCCCTACCCTCTTTTAAGTTTATTTTATTTTTTGCAATGGCCAGATACGCGATGGGTATGTCTACGCAGCCATTGCTCTGTTGTGTATCATCATAGATACGCAAGATAAAATTTTAATTTTATCTGAGAGACAAAATATCATCTCAGAACTTCATTTTAAGAGATAAAATAAAGTATTTTAAAGATAAAATGACTTCAGAATACTGCCCCAGGCCATGGCATGGCCCTGGGTGCATTGCGTCATGCACATTGCGTTAGTACGAACCTCGCAATACGTGTGAGTGCATTGTGCACAGCACAGGAAAATGGGAGGCAGAACGCCAGCAACTTGCAACGCATGCAAAACTTCTATGATGGGATTAATGAGCTCTTGAGAAGAGTTTGGTTGCAAAAGGGGTTAGGTCCACTCCAAGAAAATAATTTTTTTAGATTCTCCCATATTGCAATATTCTGATGCAAAACTAAATTTTCATGCTACCCTACATGTACCCTGAGAACATAGCAAAAATTAGGAGGAAGATACAAAGAATTTGGTTAAGAGATAAACCTGGAAACCCCACTGCATTTTTCCAGTACACCTGGGGCCTGTTGCATAAAACTTTTTACCTGAGAAAACTCTGGTAAAAACTGAAAACTAAGGTTAGTCTGATTTCTGCCATTGACTTTAACACAGGACAAAAACTCCGGTAAAAACAACCTGAGTTTTCTCAGGTAAAAAGTTTTATGCAACGGGCCCCTGGTTATAGGGTAAATAAAATTGGGTTCAAGAAATCTACTTGTCTTCATATTTTGTAAAATATTCTTTTCCAAAAAAAATCTGTGTTGACCTAACCCCTTTTCCAATCAAACTGAAATGGACTTAACTGCTTTTGAAAAAAAAGGTGATTTTCTTTGCCATTTTAGTCAAATTTCAAATGGGAATATCAATAGGAGTGGGCTATAATTGGGTGATTTTTGGTTTTACTGTGGGAACAGTTTTTTGTGTTCCTTTTACCTTATCTCAACATGAAATGACAATATTTTCTGTCGGGTGTGCCGGGGCCAAAATCCAAAATGGCCGCCCAAACCCCCCAAAATCACAGTTTTGGCCACAACTTATTTACTTGGTGGTCTTTTTCTCTGGTTTTGGTGTCTATTCATATGTTTTAGGGGGCAGGCAATTTGTTTTTCCTATAATTAGCACTTTTAAACCATTATATGTAGAGTTAAAAGGTAATTATACCTAAATTTTCCAATTTTCATAGCCTTTTTTCAGCCAAATGTAGGTTTCATCGCCCTGGAGTTCATGGATATTAGATGGTACGAGGTCAACAACAGCAAGCAGCTTTACAGAGCTATATTGCTTTTATTCCTCTACTTTGGGTTATATGGATATTTTTGAAATATATCTTATTAAGTAAAAAAAAATTAATTATCCATAGGGGGCAATACATTATACAATGTACTGTTACTGTACATGTACATACTACCAGGGCGTCAAATTATTTTTTCTTCCTCAGGAGCAAGTTTTGAAGCTCAAAGTTTCCTCAATCAGCTGGTAAAAAACAACCACTTGTGGTTGATTTTTCATAATCAACATTATTCTGAAATGTCTACTTTTTGCGCATTGTGAAGAAAGATACAACATGAGTTACATATTCACATGGTTGTACTGTTACAAAGTCACCCCAATAATACTTGATAACTTATGTATAGACTTTCAGTACTCACTTTGGCTTTGTACTGTTACAGGTAGTGCATATAATTGAGCATCTAAATGGATGAAAGATCCATTCCCAATCAGAAACTATTAGTTTAATGATGGAGTTGGGTCGTTTAGACCTGGAGGTAGGCAATACACCTTTCCAGCCTGGACGTTACTTCTTACTGATACAAACTTACAGTATTTATTCTGTACTGCTTCATGCTTAAATAGACCTTGCAATTTTGTACAGTTGTAATCGTATATATTGTGTACTGCTTGATAATGCTTATCTCTAACATCATACAACTTCTGTGTTGTTACAACTTACAGACTAAGAATACTTATTTTGCACTGGTAGAGTTTACATGGTCCTTACGAACTTACAGTGCGTGTTATATCATGTAGGCGGTAACTAGCACATCAAAATGAACTATATCACGACAAACGTTTATCGTAGTAAAACTATTCTTATTCTCCTTGTGTACACTCTCAATACAACAATCTTAAGTAAGGGATATAATATCGGATATGTACATGTATATCAGAATCTCAAGTATCAATTAATAGATAAATAACATTGTTTTGCGCCTATACTCAATTTCCTCACTCAGACCTGTCCTCACCTCACTGGCACTGTGCAAGGTAAAATATGTATAAAAAATCCAGAATAAGTGTGCTCAGTATTACTGAATTACTCTGCTACGTTTTGGAAGCTAGTCTAGACGTAACTAAATGAATGAAAATATGGCACTTTTTTCTTAGTCTCACTGGCACTGTGCAAGGTAAAATATGTATAAAAAATCCAGATTAAGTGTGCTCAGTATTACTGAATTACTCTGCTATGTTTTGAAAGCTAGTCTAGATGTAACTAAATGAATGAAAATATGGCACTTTTTTCTAAGTTTTCTCTTTCCTTCTTTTTTCCTCCTCCTCCTCTTCCCCTTTCTTGCCTTCCTCTTTTCTTTCTTTTCCTCTTCCTCTCCTTTTTCCTCTTCTTTTTTTCTTCTCCTTTTTCCCATTTTTATTTTTTCTCATGAAGGCACAATTTCCTCAATTTCTTCTGTTGCTTCCTGGGAGCGGTGCTCCCCGCTCCCGCACAATTTGACATCCTGCATACTACACTGCATATTTCCATGCATTGACCACCATGACATATGACAAGGCCTGTATATAAACTATAGTGTCATAGAAAATAAGCTCTTAAGGTTTAAAATTAGATTGTGAATTTGATTGCTTGTCAGCTGATGTACATGATGAAACCAGCAACGTAAATTGCACATAAAATATCACATATGTACATCACATATCTACATGTACTAGCCATATCTTCTTCATTTGGAGGCTTTTTTTACCTGGTTGTGGTGTCTAAACTGGCCTATGTTTATGGGGTCAGGTAGCTATATAATCATGGTAATGTTGATCAACAGACAATCAGAACCAAGGATTCCATGTAAGTTACCATTAAGTTAACATAATGGTAAATTTTTATGCAACGGGGCCCAGAATATCTACAGTGTACATGTACATGTAAATGCCATGATGTGGGGTTAATTACCTTTCTCCACCCCCTGAATTAGCTTATTTGACAAAACATTTCCTCAGTTTCTGAGACAAAACATTTCTTCAATTTCTGAGGCAACTAATTCTAAACCTAAGAGCTCATTTCTACATGTATATTTTTTATACATGTATGCCTTGTCATGGTGGCCAATGCATTTATGCAGTGCAGTACCGGTATGTACAGTACAATGTATACTGTATAGCCCCTATGGATAATAAACTTTTTTTTTATTTAAGATATATTTCACAAATATCCGTAAAACCAATATTAGAGGAAAAGAAGCGATATAGCTCTATGAAGCTGCTTGCTATTGTTGACCTCGTACCATCTAATATCCAAGAACCCCAGGACGATAAAATCTACTTTTTGGCTGAAAAAGGCTATAAAAATTGAAAAATTTAGGTATAATTACCTTTTAACTCTACAAATAATGGTTTAAAAGTAGTAATTATAGGAAAAAGAAATTGCCTGCCCCCAAATACATATGAATAGACACCAAAACCAAAGAAAAAGACCACCAAATAAAGAAGTTGTGGCCAAAACTGTGATTTTGGGTGGTTTTGGCGGCCATTTCGGATTTTGGCACGGCACACTTTTTTCTCGGACCCAAGACAAAAAATATTGTCATTTCATGTTGAGATACATTACAAGGAATAAAAAAAAACTGTTCCCATATTGGAATTACAAAAAAAAGTATTTTTGACCCATTTATAGCCCACTCCTAATATCAACTTTTCTTTGGTACCATAAAATCTGTACATTGATGCATGGAGACAAAAGAAAAAAATAAATCAAATTTGATAAAAAATGGACCTAAACCCTTTTTTTTCAAGTGAGCTCTTCATTTGACAGTTAATTTCACATTTGATAATGGGAGATGGAGACAACAGGTCATATCTGTTTCGTATCTAATTCCAACAATATCGCATGTTAATTTTCATTACCGGTACCTTTTTATAAGTTTAGCTGCTGAAGTCAAGTTAATTTTAATGTATATATCAAAAGAAGGAACATAGATAAGTTTCCTTTCGCAAAGTGTGATTAACTTGTGGATTCCCCTCCATTGTTCAGTTTATTTTACTCATCTGTCATTCACAGTTTATTTCAAGTTGGTGCACTGATTCCCCTTAATAATCATCAAACAATTTTTTTAAATCTTTATTGTTGTTCTGAATATGCCCTAGTTTATGATTTGATGAGCCTGGATAGAATTAAGGAAATGCCCCTGCTCAGATCCTGAATGTAAAATGCAGAAATACATCTGTTTTCTGTTTCTGTTTATGGTAACTCCCGTAGAAACTCGACAGGACAGCTTTTGCTGGTAAACGCCAAGCTGGTATATAATCAATTACCTAGGGAACATTTTACATCAGTCATAGTGGTTGACCTCATAGACAACAGATATTATTCTCAGGTCTTTTTTTTATTGAAGACAATGCCAGAGTGGGGATTCAAACTCACAACCTTGTGATTACGAGTCCAGTGCTTCATACTAGACCACAGTCCAATGCTAATACTAGACCACAAAGTCCAATGCTACAAACTTTAAACAGACTAAAATGGAAAAAAAAGCAAGATCAATAACATTTTTGTAGAATTTAGAACATGAAATGAGCTTCCAACTGCTGAACATATAATTGAGAGCTCTATCATCTTGGAATTAATTTGGCCCTATGTCAGAGGGACATTTTTTGGGGGACGCACTGCCCGGGGGGGGCACTCGACCAAAAAAGTGGTAGGGGTGTGCCGCGGGCGAGACAAAAAACGGGGGCCCCGGAGCGGGCTTATTGTAAAAAGGAGGGTCCTCGGAACGGGCTTCGGAACTACAATTTTGTGAAAACGGGGGTCCTTGGAACGGATCGCCAGCAAGTGAGTACTTGCGTATGCACCCCTATGGAACGGGCAAGCGTGCATGATGCAGCTAGCGCGGCCTCCGCCGGGTGCGCTCGCACAGAGACGATGGTCGGACAGCGCTCGGCGGCCGCTTTTCACCAAAATCGCAGCAGATCAATGCGACCGGAACGGCGTAACGAAAAATATGCGAAGCTTTGGAGCGGATTTCTGTCTTATTTTTTTTCTCGATAAGAAGAAAATGGTATGCCTTGGAGCGGCTTTCTTTGTTCTTTTTCTCAATAAGACGAAAATGCTATGCCTTGGAACGGAAATTTGAGTGTAAAAATGGGGGTCCCCTCCGCGGCACATACCCACTATGCATTATATACTGAGTGCCCCCCCCCCCCGGGACGCACTGTATACATATTGTGCACATCTGCGGTAGTGCCAGCTAGTGCTCATTGTAGATCCTGCCAATAGATGGCCCACAAAAAAACTCTAATTTAAAGTTTTTGAGCACTCCGGTGAAAAGAAAAATGATCCCCAAGTTAATAATGAAAAAAAAAAATCATAACTGAATGGAACTGAGGTTTGATAAAGAAACATCTAATTGTGATTTAGTTATTATAGGCTGTATCCACATTTTTATTTATTTTTGCAGTTTTTTTCAGAAAATTGAAATGATTGAACATAATTTGTCTTGTCTGACAAAATGCAGTCTTGATAAGTTCTAACTGTAGTTCGCATTGTGTGAATTTTTGGTGATTTGTGAAAGAGTTGCAATCAAACGCAACTTGATTTTCAACCAATCAAAAGCGCGCATTTTGGAGTTGCGATTGATTTGTTGACTTGCATTTAAACGCAACTCTTTGTGCAACGGACCCCAGGGGGGCGTTTCATGAAAGGACTTGTCGAACGTTTTATCCGACAAGTCCCATTTTATCCGACAGTTACCATAGGAACAGTGCCTCTCAGCCAATCAAAATCATGGAAAGATGTCAGATCTGACAACTTGTCGGATGAAAATATTGATGAAATGCTCCCCAGGTCACATAAATCGTCTACAATGATAAATGCCTACATGTAGTATTGAGCAAACATACAGATTTTTCATTTGACCAAGTACCATGAACTTGATATCATATTGCAAACGCAGATGAGTAGGATATACATGTGCTGTGCAGTCTTATCATTGTGATAGATTGGTTGATATAAACAAAATTGTACTGGTCGATGCTTTTATTATAGATACATTTATGTTTTTCATAGCTGCATTTTCATTGGTACTGTGGCTGCATGGGTAGGAGTAAAATTGGGAAAAATGCTTTTTAATAAGACTGAGGTTGAGCGTAGATGGAGAGATCATTGAGCAGGTTGTAGACCTGGGGGGGGGGGGGCAGGGGGAAAAAAATCATTTTTTGATGGGGGTATGCCTCACGAAACTTTAAAATGGGGGTCTAAGGAACTGACTAAAAGGGTAACGTACAGGGTCTTGGGAACTTAATATCTACATGTATATGGTTATACATGTATGTGAGAATCTTTTAAGTGCGCAATTTTGGCAGGGCTTGGGAACTGAGATATCTCGTAGAGGGGGTCTCGTGAGCGGGGCTTGGCGGCTTCTGAACTTAACTTTTGTCATTCAGGGTATCTAGAGAACTGAAAATTATGTACAGTACATTGTATATACATGTAGGTCTGAGAAAGTGTGGGGGGGGGGTCTTCAAAGGGGCATATCCTTGTACCACCAACATATGTGAGTCCCCACCCCCCCTCCCCGCCGGGTTGTAGACTGGTACTGTACAGACACACGTGTATTTTGGCACAGAATACATGTACATAGGCCTACATGTATATGCTCAGGGAAAGATCTACCCGGTATTTTATATAGAAATGTTAACATTGCCTTTTAATGGGCTAAAGCTCCTGCATGTATTGCTTGGAGTTGATGTATGGGCAGTCAAGGCTACAATTTTGTATGAAATTGGGATTTACCAAGTTTACAGATGAAATATCCTGGAACTCAAATTTGCTGATGGGTTATAAAAATAAGAAGTAATATTTGATCCACAAATAATATTATCTGACAACCCCCCCCCTTCAAAAAGGAGCGTTGAAGAAAGGGTCAATGGGGGGGGGGGGGTCACCTCCCCTCTCATCTGTGTATACAAAGCACTTGTTTCATTATCTCACTTGTCTCTCATTGAACTACATTCTACCCATTCATTTGTGTGCAGCTCAGTATATTTAATCTTTTTGGACTTTTTCATGTTCATTCAGGGAGTTCATTGATCGGATGAGCCCTGGCCAGTTTTACCTGTGAAAAGCTGTGGATGGCATGGAACACAATTATCAGGTTAAATATTGAAAAAAAAAAACAATTCATAGACTCAAGTGCTTATTCCCACCAGCTTAATTGTTTCATTGCTAATCCTCACATTCTACAATTTTAAGGAAGCGGCTCTGAAAGCCACAAAATTGCCTTTGATTATAAAATTGTATTAAATCTTGTATATTATATGCAGCCGCTTTCCAGCATTCTTTGTGTACTACATTGACTATTTGACTGTAAAATATAAAGATTAACAGTGGAAAATTGCTGGATACTGGTCTGCATGAAATACACAGCATGAAATATAAAAACTGTCATAGGCTACTTTATGATACAATTTGTCTATAAAGTCTATCATGAATTTGATGATATTTGTGTAGTTAATCTGCATTTCTCAGAAATCTGTATGCCGTGTAAAACGTGTGCCAGGCCTGCTTGGACTGATATTTTGTTGATGCATGGTCATTTCCATTTCTAAACAAATTGCACCTCATACTTTTTTGAAAAATGTTTTATTGTTGTGTCTTGTGTGTGTGCTGCATGTTATACCTGTTCCATTGACACTATTCATTCTCATATAGTAGGGAAGTCATATTAAGGTGAGCCATTTTTTTGCTTTTTGCATGTTAAAACTGATCCATTGTATGATTAATATTCTTGGAGAAATAGTACCTTGCCTTAAATTACAATTCTAGGGAAACATTTTTTACCTAATAGATTTATTTCAGAGTTTTGAATGCATGGTACACAGCAATGTACATGTACATTTCCTGCTAAACTGGGGTTTCCCCTACATGTAAATACAGCTACATGTGTACATGTTGCTGTACAACTTTTACAAATGTGAACAATTGCACCTGCCCTCCCATATACTGTGCAGAGTTTTCAGGGTCATACACACAATCAAAAAGTGGGAGATGTAGTTTGCTTTGAAATACCCTCTTTCACTTGCATACTTTATGGGAATTTGGGAAGCCAGGGTTTGGAGACCCCCCCCCCCCCGACAAAATAAATAAAAGTAGAAATGCAAACAAATATAGATTTATAGATGAATGAATCTAAAATAAAACTGAGATGCAGTGTATTGCATGATAGTAATAATGATTAGAAAGTCGTTGAAGACAAATTAAATAATAAAGCAACCCAAAAAACAATGGATGAAAACAGATACTGTAAAAATCAACCAACACTACTTGTACATGTATAGAATGATGGTGTTATTATATTTCCCCTTTTTTTCAAAGATGGTGTAATGTACATTGCTACATGTACTTCCTCATTTTCAATTTCATTCAATAGTTTTAGTTTGATTTTTTTTATTTCACAAACCAGACAAATAATTCATTTAAAAAAAGTAGCCCAATCATTATTGTTTTGAAATCGACTAGACCAAACATTAAAACAGTACCTTGCATGAGGAAAAACATAGCGCCAATAGAGCATACTCTTGTAATGCCCAATTATACATGTGTAGTTTTCTAATTACTCCCAATTTCTGTTTCATCTTTAATTCTACTTTCAGAGAAGCCAAGTTCAAAGACCAGCTACAAATGTATGCGTGAGATTTTCTGTGAATCTGAGTGAGATCACAGACATTGTGTACAAAGTATATGGGGATAGGCTGTGATAGTTGCGTGAGACAGAGATTTGAGGGGATGAACAAGAGTCCAAAATGCTTGAGTCTCACGCATAATGCGTGAGAATTGGTAGCTCTGTACTTTATCAATATGGTTAGCAAACAACATGTATACATGGGAAAGACTTCCATATGTCCCCTCCTCTAATTTAAAAAAATACTTCTCCAAAACCCCCTTCTGTTTTCTCTTTTTTCATCTCTTATTTCTTCTTACTTCCGGGTGGGAACTTGGATTCGAACCTCTCGCTGCAGAACGAAGCATCTCCAGTCTGTCGCCTTACTCACTGAGCTAGCAGGAATTGTTGAAAGCAATGGTTTTCATAACGGTTATCAACCGATATTACGACTAGTCTATTCTCCAAGAGTATTGGGTATTTATTTTTCTGACTAAATAAACTGATGCCATTGAGAATTACACACACTTGAATTTTTGATGGAATAAAGCCATGTTTTGGTATGTATCCGATTTTTCCTTCTTAAATCTCTTAGATATGTGTTAGATAATTCATTATAAACCTTCTTCATATTTTTTTTTCAATTTTAGTGGAGGGGACATATGGAAGTCTTGCCTATACATGTACATGTAGTTGTTTAATCCTTCACCAAGGCATTCGTATGTAGATACTGATTCAACTGTGATGTTTTGATATGTGCAATCCTGGGGCTGCTTTTCTCTTCAAATTTTATGAATAGTGTATATGTACGGTACATTACATTCAGACCTTGAACAAAAGTGGCCTCCTCAAACTTGGTTTGCCTGATTAACTTTATTACGTCACTTACTGTTCATAGGCTATTCAGGCACAGTATGTGCACATTTTCTATACACAAGGTACATGGTATTATTCATAGAGTCCGACCAGCACATAATGTCATTTTTCTTCTTCTTTCCCCCTATTAAATCCTCTCGGTAGGAGCTGCCTTTAGAAGAAAGCATGGGCGAACCTTCACAAACAGAACAGGTTCCTAAGAACATCTCAAGCACACAGCCTCATGAAGAAGGTAAAAGACTACATGCGTGTACTGTGCATGCACTGTGACCGATAACTAAAATTACATGTGTGGGGTTGTTAGACTTTTTTTCTTATTTTGTAAAATCTGTGCCATTTCACATTTTGATTATGTTGTTCATTTCTGTTATTTTTTTCATGAATGTTCACACTAACACTGGGTTGAATATTTGATCAAACAATAATAATCAACTTTTATTCAGTGTTGTTCGGTGAAGGGTTCAGGTTTCGTTTGTAAAATCAGTGTCACATTTAACATTTTTAGTAAAAATTTTAAGTAATTTAATTCATTTTATTCAATTATCAATTTTCACACTAATAACTTGAGTTACAAATCTTTTGATCTCTTTAATTTTTACAGTTTGTATGATTATGGTAAACAAAACAGTTTAATTATTTAATTCCTCCATGTACATGTACAGAGCTGCCAACTATTAAGAAAAGTTGTTATGATTTTCAATTTCATGTCATTTATGCCATTATGCTGTTCTTTATATTACCTCTTCAAAGAAATTCATAATAACGATTTGATCGCATACATTCGTAATTCCGAAGCTTCGTAATTCCGAAGGTTCGTTTATTCCGAAGGTTCGTATTTCCGAAGGTTCGTAATTCCGAAGGTTCGTAATTCCGAAGGTTCGTCAATACGAAATAAGGTTCGTAATTCCGAAGGTTCGTTTATCCGAAAACGAAATAAGGTTCGTAATTCCGAAGGTTCGTTAATCCGAAAACAAAATAAGGTTCGTAATTCCGAAGGTTCGTTAATCCGAAAACGAAATAAGGTTCGTAATTCCGAAGGTTCGTTAATCCGAAAACGAAATAAGGTTCGTAATTCCGAAGGTTCGTTAATCCGAAAACGAAATAAGGTTCGTTAATCCGAAAATTAAATAAGGTTCGTATTTCCGAAAATGAAAATAATTCATTTTGATAACAAAAATGATGTTGTCATTACAAGATTAAACGATATTATGCAATGATAGTAATAACGATCGATGATACATGCGTGTGTTGGGGGCCAAAGCATGTATTTCATTAAGAATATAGGCGCCCTGATCAAGCATAGGCTAATTTCGATTTTATCTGAGCAATTGCTGCCTAGGCAAATGGTTTAATTAAAGATGCAAAGGATCAAGTGTGTTGGAAGCGTGCGAGCAACCTCTAGATAATACGATTTGTATTGGAGGGGATGTCATTTTTAATAACAGCTTCTGCTGGTAATAAAAATAATACGAGAAATGATCCTTGTGAGATGTTGAAAGCGCGAATCGCAAGCTAAAACTAGTAGACATTTCATGTAACAAGATGCGAAGTGAGCATTCGGAGCATTTTTTTGTAATCGTGAGAAAGATGTGTATCTTTCTAAAAGAATTAATGCGAGGGCGAGCTGTAATTTGTTTATATACTGACCTGGGGCCCGTTGCATGAAACTTTTTACCTGAGAAACTCAGGTTGTTTTTACAGTTTTTGCCCTGTGCTAAAGTCAATGGCGGAAATCAGACTAACCTTAGTTTTCAGTTTTTACCAGAGTTTTCTCATGTAAAAAGTTTTATGCAACAGGCTTCAGAAAGTAATCTTTTAAGGACTGCATTTAGTGACTCATGAATAGAATATATGTCTCACGAACTAAATAATGAGAGCGCGAACCGCAGGCTTAAAATTTGTGATATTCAAACCTGAAAACTGGACATTTCATACTTCTTTTTTGTAACCAGGAATAGAATGAGTTCCTCAATAAACAATACTTGATGCGAGCGAGAAACGTGAGCCAAATTTTTCTGATTTTCCAACCTCAAAACTGGACATTCTAAGCGTTCTTGTAAAAAAATTAATAATAGCTGGGAGAATAGTTTTCAGAACTGAAGTGGCTTCCCTGGGCAAATAATATCTATATCAATATTATCATTCTGGGCCCACATGAAATTTCCAAAAGTTTGAGCACGTGATTCGCTCGCAACATCTCACAAGGATGCCCTTTTAACAGTAATTGACCAAAAAGGTGAATTTTACATCTTCAGATTTGACTTTTTCCCCCAAACTGCTTGCTCTCTACGCTCGCAGAAATGAAACGTAAATATATAACTTTAGTGATCACTTAAAAAAAAAATTGTGCTCAATTTAGTTACTACAAAACAACCTCTTCACACAGATGATAATCTAATGGTGAAAATATCCGTTGCACCAAATTGCCCCTACTAGCCCCTTTTTTTGCTTTGCCCCCCCCCCAAAAAAAAACATGTTCCGCCGCCATTGGTTAAAACACGCATCGTCTTCATGGCTAACTGCAAAAAGTTCTTAAAATGTCCCCTTAGATCAGGTCAGAGCTTATATATTAAAAAATTCTGTTCGCGCTTCTTGCTAGCAGTTATTATCTAAATTTAGTTACATAGGCACCTCACTTTGAAGATCACAAACACATTGCCCATCATATTAAAAAAATATATAGCTTGCGCTCGCATTATTTAAAAAGGGTTTATCTTGTTATTACATATTTACTTTATTTTATAAGGATAAAGCTAATTATTGACTGTTAGGACTACTCTTTCAAAGAAACAAACAAAAATCAACTTTAAACTGCCGATCAAGGAAAATATGGCTTAAAAAAATTGCCCCCCTCTATTTGACGAAAGTTGGATCCGCCAGGAGGGAGGCAGGGGGCATCAAAAATGAAATAAAAAACAGGGAATTAATATTTTCCAAAATGGGAAAGTTCCTTTTTCAAAAATAAATATGCCGTTTTTCATGTTTTTTTCGAAATAAAACTCTTTTTAAAGTATACAAGTTAAGTTAAGTTTTCAGGCTGGAATATTTAAAATTTTCAGCTTGCGCTTCGCACTCTCATTCGATTGGTGAAATATGCATCCTATAAAGAGGTCACTAAACGGTTTCTTTAACAGGTTCCTTTTCTGGTCAGTATGTTTAAGCTCGCGTTTTGCGCTCGAGTTAATTCTTTAGTTAGATGCACATCTTTTTAATGACAGCAGAAATCTGCTCGGATTTTTAAAAACTAATTTTCATTTTTTATTGAAATAACCTTAAGTTTTAGCTTGTGATTCACGCTCGCAACACCTCGCAATAATGCCATTTTAAGAATAATTGACCACAAAAAACGCTATACAACTTCACCTTTGAATTTGTTTTACCAAGCCGCTCGCTCATTATACTCTCTCCCGAAAAATAAAGCCTAAATATACATTTTGCCATAATAAGAAGTCACTTCAAAAAAGTTTTTCTCTACTTAATCACTATCAAACACACAATGACTTCAAGCAGATGATAATCTTAAGGTGAAAATATCACCAAAGTGCCCATTTTGACGTATGAGTTTCATTTTTTGGCTTTACCCCCAACGAAAATTCGTTCGGCCGCCCTTGCCTTCCCATCCTCATAATAATTGAACGGCAACAGTGTCCCCCGCCCCCCTCCCTCTGCCTCTGCTTTCCCAGTTTTCATTGATTAACGAACCTTATTTTGTTTTCGGATTAACGAACCTTATTTTGTTTTCGGATTAACGAACCTTATTTTGTTTTCGGATTAACGAACCTTATTTCGTTTTCGGATTAACGAACCTTCGGAAAAACGAACCTTATTTCGTTTTCGGATTAACGCACCTTCGGAAAAACGAACCTTATTTCGTTTTCGGATCAACGAACCTTCGGAACAACGAACCTTTTTTCGTTTTCGGATTAACGAACCTTCGGAACAACGAACCTTATTTCGTTTTCGGATCAACGAACCTTCGGAACAACGAACCTTTTTTCGTTTTCGGATTAACGAACCTTCGGAACAACGAACCTTATTTCGTTTTCGGATTAACGAACCTTCGGAACAACGAACCTTATTTCGTTTTCGGATCAACGAACCTTCGGAACAACGAATCGTCAGAATTACGCCACAAATGTTCGGATTAACGAACCTTTTTTCGTTTTCGGATTAACGAACATCGAGGTATAGGCAATTTACGTGTTTCGGAATTACGAACCTTCGGAATAAAGAACCTTCGGAATTACGAAGTGTAACCCGATTTGATTGGTGCATACATGTACATGTATGAAATTATTACTTTTTTGTCAAAATTCTAACTTTTGAGCTTCGGGATTACTACTCTTTACTTTCAAAGGTTGGCAGCTCTGCATGTATACGATACATGAAAAAAAGAAATGCTCTTCATATACATATAAACCACCATGGTTTTTACAAATCATACCACTTCTACCTTGGGTACCGGCTGTCATTATCAAGTTCATTTAGGTACACAACATCTATACATGTACATCCAAGGTCACATATCATCAGGCCTACATACTCTGCTGTGCAAACCCTTCACTCGTGTTTAGGGTCTGAATGTACAGCCTACTCATGCCTTGTGTACTGAAGGCCCTCTCAGTTTTGTATGTGCTAGTCTTTGCGTGGAGACACACTTGGTGATCAACGGTGGCAGCGGCGTCAACATCAAATGTATTACTTAACATCCTATTAGAGTTTCATGTCACATGACCAAGGTCAAAGGTCATTTAGGATCAATGAACTTTGGCCCATTTGGGGGTATCTGTTGATCGGCCCACTATCGCAATGTAACTCCTAGAATGTGAAATGCCCTACAAATGTTATTATTGTAATATTATTATTATACCTTCCATCTTCTTATAAAAGTAGCTTGCTCTAGCTTGTGATCATCTTAAAGATCCATGTGATCTGGAGACAGCACGTATGGATCCGGGGGGTGCACCCAGTAAAATTGAAAGTGTAATGGTGCACCCCATAGAATGTCTTCATCATTGCACGATCTGTCATGCCTGTGAAATGAGCGATGACCTTTTTTGGGTGGGGGGGTGTCAAACTTTTCAGGATACAAAATGTCTTTTTTTTGGATTGATGACCTTTAATAATTCGCACCACTAAAAGTCTGAAGTCCTCTGAATCTGCGCCTGAATAGGTATCGCCTGTGATGCATTTCTCACGCAATATCATGAGATTAATATTTAAATAGGGGACCATTCTAATGTGGGTGTGTATGTTTGGTAATAAACCACACTCATCAAACTCTATCCATTTCATTAATACATGTGACTTTACATTCAGGAGGTGGTGGTGTTTCTTTTTCACAACCGGGTCAAGGTTCATTAGAAACTCAGGGAGAAGGTAAGTTTCTCCACGTTATTTTCTTTTTGAAAATAAAGAATATACATGGGATTTTCTCCAACTCCTATATCAATCGAATTAAAGTTTCTGTTGGAATATAATATAATATGAAGTGGTACAGTGACTATGGATTGCACTATTAATATACATGTATAATGTTTCTTGCCCCTTTATCAAAGTATTGTATACAACAGTGCAGCTATTAAACATTTAACTACTTTTCTATGTTTACTAATATTTGTGATAATAGAGGGTAAAGTGACTGTTACACTGATTTATAATTTTTGTTCTTTATTCTTCGTCATTTTAACAATGGGTTGTTTCATGTTTGTAAAAGTGTCTCACCTGCGAAGCAAAGTGAGACTATAGGCGCCGGTTTTCCGACGGCGGCGGCGGCGTCAACATCAAATCTTAACCTGAGGTTAAGTTTTTGAAATGATGTCATAACTTAGAAAGTATATGGACCTAGTTCATAAAACTTGGCCATAAGGTTAATCAAGTATTACTGAACATCCTATTAGAGTTTCATGTCACATGACCAAGGTCAAAGGTCATTTAGGGTCAATGAACTTAGACCATGTTGGAGGAATCAACATCGAAATCTTAACCTGAGGTTAAGTTTTTGAAATGTCATCATAACTTAGAAAATATATGGACCTAGTTCATGAAACTTGGACATAAGGTTAATCAAGTATCACTGAACATCCTGCATGAGTTTCACGTCACATGACCAAGGTCAAAGGTCATTTAGGGTCAATGAACTTTGGCCGAATTGGGTATATCTGTTGAATTCCCATCATAACTTTGAAAGTTTATGGATCTGATTCATGAAACTTGGACATTGATTGATTGATTGATTGAATGGTTTATTTATTTCAACACTCACTGAAAATCGCAGCCAAAGGCTGAATTACATTCAGTTGACATATGGTTTATATACAGACATTTAAAAAATATACAAATTGGAACAAAATAGCCAAATATCAAAATTGTTCTACAAAATAATTATACATATATGAAATAAATTGAAATACTCAGCATATGAGAAGAAAGCCTCAGAGAAAGAATAAAGTACATAGGAAAACATGTTAGAACGAAAGACGGAATGAAAAAGAGGAAGACAGGGAGACAGGAACAAAGTTAAAAAGTTTGGGTATTTAACAAACATGGAAAAAAAAACCCATCCGTAATAGTAATTATAATGCAACAAATGGAAAACAGAGGAAGAAACAAATTATATTGGAATACGTGTTTTAAGCCAGTGCAACTAATGTAATTCGGAAAATTTCAACGATAACGAAAAATAACATCTTGAAGTATGAAATTATCCAGGTAGGTATGATTTGTCATAAAGAAATTATTTTTTTTTTCAATAAAGGGCTATTTGGATTAAAAAAAGAGGTGCCTGAGTTGTTTAATTAATAAAGCATATAGAGAACAGAGTTCTTGAGTTCTTGAAATATGACTATCAAATGTACGTTACAATAGACAAAATCGGGAACATCCAGTGGACATAGAGGAAACATTAAGTTGGGTGTGGAAAATGATTAAAGATTATTCAATAGTTTAACAAGATATGGGATTGCACTGTCTCTTAATCTGTTTGTCCTGAATTTGGGTAGTGTGTATGGTCTAGAATGCCTTGTTGATCGAATATTCGAGTCTCTGGTTGGCAAGAGATGGCAGAAATGGGATGTTGGCTTCACCAGGTCCTTCGCGAATGAGAGAGACAATGCCTTACGTCGATCAGCAAGCGAAGGCAGTTTGAGAACAAAAAGTGCCTGCTCGTAAGATATATAGCTTTCACCTAATACAACTCGCAGGGCTCGCTTTTGTATCGACTCCAGTTTTCTTGCTTCCTCCTTGGTAATCCCGGCATTCCAAACGGGGGCCGCGTACTCTGTGACTGGTCTGACATAGCAGGTGTATATGGTGAGAAGATCAGAGGGTGGGAGGGCAAACTTCTTCAGGAGACGTAGCATGTAGAGTTTGCGGTTGGCACTTTTGAGAATTTCAGATATGTGTGTACTCCATTTTAGGTTACTTTGAATGCGCACACCCAAGAGCTTGACACATTCAGCCTGATGGAGTAATTCATCAGGTTAGAGTAATCAAGTATCACTGAACATCCTGTGCTCATTTCAGGTCACATGACCAAGGTCAAAGGTCAATGAACTTTGGCCGAATTGGGTGTATCTGTTGAATTACCATCATAACTTTGAATGTTTATGGATCTGATTCATGAAACTTGTACATAAGAGTAATCAAGTATCACTGAACATCCTGTGCGAGTTTCAGGTCACATGATCAAGGTCAAAGGTCATGTAAGGTCAATGAACTTTGGCCATGTTGGGGTTTTTTGTTGAATAACCATCATATCTCTGTAAGTTTATTGGTCTAGTTCATAAAAAGTGGTCTAGTTCATTAAACTTGGACATAAGAGTAACCATGTATCACTGAACATCTTGTGCGAGTTAGAGTAGTATTCAAAGTCAGCACTGCTGCTATATTGAACCGCGTGATGCAGGTGAGACGGCCAGAGGCATTCCACTTGTTGTTCTTTATTCTTCATTATTTTTACAACAGGGTCGTTTCATAAGTTTGTAAAGTGATGAAAGACTTCACAATGACTAAAACATGTCTTTGATTTCGTACTATAAACTACATGTATGTGTAAAATGCCATTTTTTTTGCAAAGTACCATAGGATTGGATGTCCTTTTTATTTTTCTGAGAAATTACATGGATATATTTGCTTGTGATAATTCTAGTCTACAATTTACAAATATCATAATCTCAAGCTGATAGTGAATGGAAATACTCTGTTATTATAAAATCCTGCATGTCTTTTCAAAAAGCTACTAGTATGATGATAAAGTCCTTAAGGGATGTTTCATCAAGAGCTTTAGGGCCTTTTCCCACATGAATATTATTATTATAACGATGATTACAATTTGTCTTTAGAATCATCAAACCTTTCACACGGAAACTTTGTACTGTAATCTGAGTGAAACTAACTGGAATTCACCTCCGGAGTAATATTTGAATTTGTGATTTTGATTAGCATTTGTGATTATTGTTTGGTTTCACACGTGCTATTTTTACTGGCATCATTCAAATTACAATTTTTACCGTGTGAAAGGGCGTATAGTGTGACATGTACGTACACATGATACAGGTACATGGTACATAACGCATTGTACATGGTGTGATTTGGAGGTGGTACAAATCAATTTTCAAATGAACATGATACATGCACTTCTCAAGAACTATAAATGGACTATTAGATATGGCAATGAAATTTGATTTTGAACCTCTTGTTGAGAACCTTTATAATAGGCTGCATTGTGGTACATACAAATAATAAATGTTCATGAGTGCAATGGACAGAATACTTCATGAGGTGAAATATGAAATGATCCAGTCAACGAGGCGTAGACAAGCTGAATGGATCACTCATGTAATCTTTCACTGAATAGAAGAATTCTGTTCATTGCACGAATGAAAAGAACATTCATTATTTGATTTATATGCCAGCTAAAAGTAGATCCTTATCATTTAAATAGGAATTTAAATTTGTATGCAAGAGTGCATTCAAGGTCATTGCGAACGCAGTCTGTTGATTGTCACATACTAACATACAAACCCACGCACTATGTTTATGTGCACTGCCGGTGATCTTGGCGCATGCGTGCAATGGACAAAATCTTATTGATAAAAAATTGCATGATGAATGGATCCAAAAATTGCATGAATTGGATTATGACGTAATTGTAAAAGTGGGCTGAATGATCGACATCAAACGACCAATCAAATGGCATGGATTTATCTACTAGGTGTCACATAAATACTATACATGTATAATGAAAGCTTTATGTACTGTACATAAAAATATGCATTGGTCCATCCAGTGGCGGACCGTGACCCCGAGGAGACAAAGCATTGGGGGGGCACGGCATTGTTCACAAACAATGCAGTGCCCCCCCAATGCTTTGTCTCCCCCGGGTCACGGTGCGCTACTGGGTCCATCTATTTATTTTCCACCTCTGTTCATGTGTTATCCTTTTAGATCCAGTGCTATCCAATGGACGTCAGACACAATATGCATCTACAACGGAGAATGGGGGAACGTACTTTGATGAAAGGATTCCAATCCCAGACCAAGAAAATGTAAGTGGGCCATTGTTGATGACGTGTGACCCAAATTACCAAAAATCTTAAATTTAATTAGTTATAAATCTAAAAATGTTAGAGATTTATAATTAATTATGATGATTTTGAAAGTTTGATTTTATTTTGAAATGCACAGGAATTTCAAAATGAAATTGAGCTTTCAAAATCAGGCTTCTGTGTGAAGTCATACGCGTGACCCACATGTTTTGACCTCTGACTGTAAACCTGCATTTTGGAGACTGCAAAAAATATTTCCAAATGATAGCTGACTATGAACATGTTAATGTTATACATGTACAACCTTTGAAATGATATAATATCTCTAATTTTTTTTAGATTTCTAATTAAAGTCAAGCTTTGTCATAATATAATAGTTCATACACATGACCCAAAATGGCCCAAGTATTTCAATCCTTTGCTTCTCTGATGGTTAAGCCCACCTATGCAAAACTATTTTTGATTAAATATTGAAAAATGGAACAAGCATAAATCAAAACATTAATAATGAAATTTAGATATAAAAAATTATGCCTTATTTTTATTATGTTCGAAAGTTATTGACAAAGAAAAGAAAAAGAAAAGTGAGGCTCATAAAATTGTAATAATACCCCAGTATTCAAATGATATGTACGTACATGTACATATGTTCATAGTGTATTTTGGGGTTGTCCTACCACCTCAACCCCCCCCCCCCCCCGTCCCCCCTGAAAATGCACTGTTTGTGATATGATTATAAATTTTTAAAAACTTTTAACATGTCTTGGGTGGATATACTGTATGATCCTCATGCACGAGTTGTTAATTAATATTACCATATGAGACTTCCTGTATTGGTGATTTATCGTCATGTTGCTTTCCTGTGTATGATGTTCTAACAAATTTGAAGAAAATTTAGGAAAAGATGATGTAAACTTCCGCTTCCTTTTCTGTTTCCGTACCTTTAAAAGTTGACCCATGAACGTCTCTCACTCAACATAACTACAATGTGAGAACCCATCAGCATGGATTTTGATGATTTTTTTTCAGCTTTCATGCCATTTTTGTCTCACCTGCGAAGCAGAGTGAGACTATAGGCGCCGCTTTTCCGACGGCGGCGGCGTCAACATCAAATCTTAACCTGAGGTTAAGTTTTTGAAATGACGTCATAACTTAGAAAGTATATGGACCTAGTTAATAAAACTTGGCCATAAGGTTAATCAAGTATTACTGAACATCCTATTAGAGTTTCATGTCACATGACCAGGGTCAAAGGTCATTTAGGGTCAATGAACTTAGACCATGTTGGAGGGATCAACATTGAAATCTTAACCTGAGGTTAAGTTTTTGAAATGTCATCATAACTTAGAAAATATATGGACCTAGTTCATGAAACTTGGACATAAGATTAATCAAGTATCACTGAACACCCTGCACGAGTTTCACGTCACATGACCAAGGTCAAAGGTCATTTAGGGTCAATGAACTTTGGCCGAATTGCGGATATCTGTTGAATTCCCATCATAACTTTGAAAGTTTATGGATCTGATTCATGAAACTTGGACATAATAGTAATCAAGCATCACTGAACATTTTGTGCAAGTTTCAGGTCTCATGATTAAGGTCAAAGGTCATTTAGGGTCAATGAACTTTGGCCGAATTGGGGATATCTGTTGAATTACCATCATAACTTTGAAAGTTTATTGATCTAGTTCATTAAACTTGGATATTATAGTAATCAAGTATCTCTGAATATCCTGTGCGCGTTTCAGGTCACATGACCAAGGTCAAAGGTCAATGAACTTTGGCCGAACTGGGTGTATCTGTTGAATTACCATCATAACTTTGAAAGTTTATGGATCTGATTCATGAAACTTGTACATAAGAGTAATCAAGTATCACTGAACATCCTGTGCGAGTTTCAGGTCACATGATCAAGGTCACAGGTCATGTAAGGTCAATGAACTTTGGCCATGTTGGGGTTTTTTTGTTGAATAACCATCATATCTCTGTAAGTTTATTGGTCTAGTTCATAAAAAGTGGACATAAGAGTAACCATGTATCACTGAACATCTTGTGCGAGTTAGAGTAGTATTCAAAGTCAGCACTGCTGCTATATTGAACCGCGTGGTGCAGGTGAGACGGCCAGAGGCATTCCACTTGTTAGACCAAAGTTGTGATACCCTGGAATGAAGTTCTGAATTTATGCAATAAAAAGTGCATATCAGAACAAAAATTCCTCAAAAACAATGTGGATAATTTCTTGCTGAAGGAAAACACACTATGGCTGGGGTTCGAACCAACGTCCCTCTCATTGAAAGACGAGATTCGTAACCACTAGACCACGACGCCACCACTGGTAGATTAGCATGTCAGAAGAAATTTGCATACTTCATATTTTTTCTGTATCATGGTCGTTCCGCTTGAGTTTGCACATGAAGGAAATACCTGCAGGCTTGAATGATTGATGAACTTTGAACACATGTTTTTCTGATTTTTTTTTCTGTAGTATGCATTCAGTTTCCGTAAGTTATGGGCTTTCACCGGGCCTGGTTTTCTGATGAGTATCGCTTACCTGGATCCTGGTAACATAGAGTCTGATCTACAGTCTGGATTTGTCGCAAAGTTCAACGTAAGTTCCTCTTTGGTTTATCAATTATGATATTGAAGGGGAAGTTCACCCTGAAGATAGTTTGTTGAAAAAGTAGCAGAAAAAATAGTGAGTATTGTTGAAGGTTTCAGGAAAATCTATTAAAGATTAATAAAAATTATTAGAATTTGAAGTTTTGAATTTGTGACGTCGTACATGAGCAGATGCCCCTTTTGTTATGTCATGTAAATTGCATAAATCAATTTATTTTAAATGTCTAATGCTGATGCCCGCTTTTGTCACAGTGCGCCAAATTGACGCCTGTTGACATGGTTACCCAAGCTATTTTATTCATGAGTCCACCGTTTCGAATTAATGAATCCACTCTTCAAACAGTGGATTCATGAAAAAAATAGCGTATCTAACCATGGAAACAGGTGTCAATTTGGCGCTCTGTAACAAAAGCACGCATCAGCACTGGAATTTCTTATACACGCGCCCGATACGTGCCAAATTAAACGTAATTTATACAGGAAATCTGCACAAGCCATGGATTCAACCAGGGTTTCTTTAAAACCAACTTTGTGAATTCGGGCCACTACGATTTCAGGGGCCATACCGTTTTTGCACAATAGTTGACCCTTTGAAAACTATTGTGTCTGATCCAGCTGGATCGGCACCTGTTTATATCAGCCACATAGAATTCAGGATTCAATTCTATAGATAGGTAAAAATCTTAAAACTTGATAAAATCAAAATTGATAATTTATCATACCATCAACATTGACAAATACTGAATTGAGGTTATAAGTCATGGTGTGGTCAATTAAATTTTGGTTTTTCATTAAAAATGGGAATATTATATTAAGTAATTTCTGAAGTCTTTGAAATGAAAATATTAAAGTAAGAAAATTGAGGATAAAATAAAATATGAATATGCTACATATTTTCATGTTTCACATGCAAATTAAACCAAACTTGAACCATAAAGTGTATTTCGTATAAATAGTAAGTGAATGAAGTTGTACAGTTATCTCACAAAATTACTTTTATTCTCACTTGATACCCAATTCATCTCCTGATCAGTTGCTATGGATACTAATGTTTGCCACCCTCCTGGGTCTGCTGCTCCAGCGACTGGCGGCCAGACTGGGCGTGGTCACCGGTATGCACCTGGCGGAGGTATGTTACCGGGAGTATCCCAAGTACCCTCGGATCTTTCTCTGGATCATGGTGGAAATCGCAATCATTGGTTCGGACATGCAAGAGGTGATCGGAACGGCCATCGCGTTCTATCTGCTCTCTAATGGAAAGTGAGTTTGATTCGTAGGTTTTTTTTATATGGGGAGGGGTTACTGTGGAAATTAAAATCATTGGTTCGGACGTGCAAGAGGTAATCGGAATGGCTATTGCGTTTTATCTGCTCTCGAAAAGGAAAGTGAGTATGATTGTGTTTTATTTTATACTGAGGGAGGGGGAAGGGAGAAGAAGGGAGGGGGTAGAGATAAGGGGTCATGGTAGAGATTGCTATCAAAGGTCCTGACATGCAGGAGGTGATTGGAACAGCTATTGCATCCTATCTGCTCTCTAATGGAAATTAAGTGTGAATTCGTAGGGTTTGAGATAGAGAGAAAGAGAGAGAGAGAGAGGGGGGGGGGATCAGAGGAGAGGGAGCGTGGAGGTCGATTGCAATCAGTTGGGACATAAAGGAGGTGATCAGAATGACTATCACATTCTAACTGCTCTCTAATGAAATTGAGTCGGAATGCATGAATTGATGATATACTGAGCGAGAGAAAGAGAGAGAGGGTGGAGGTCAAGGAGTCATAGTGTAGATTGCAATCATTGGTTTGGACTTGCAGGAGGTGATCAGAATGACTATTACATTCTAACTGCTCTCTAATGAAATTGAGTCGGAATGCATCAATTGATGATATACTGAGCGAGAGAAAGAGAGGGAGGGTGGAGGTCAAGGAGTCATAGTGTAGATTGCAATCAGTAGTTCGGACATACAGGAGGTGATCAGAATGACTATCACATTCTAACTGCTCTCTAATGAAATTGAGTCGGAATGCATCAATTGATGATATACTGAGCGAGAGAAAGAGAGAGAGGGAGGGTGGAGGTCAAGGAGTCATAGTGTAGATTGCAATCAGTAGTTCGGACATACAGGAGGTGATCAGAATGACTATCACATTCTAACTGCTCTCTAATGAAATTGAGTCGGAATGCATCAATTGATGATATACTGAGCGAGAGAAAGAGAGAGAGGGAGGGTGGAGGTCAAGGAGTCATAGTGTAGATTGCAATCATTGGTTTGGACTTGCAGGAGGTGATCAGAATGACTATTACATTCTAACTGCTCTCTAATGAAATTGAGTCGGAATGCATCAATTGATGATATACTGAGCGAGAGAAAGAGAGAGAGGGAGGGTGGAGGTCAAGGAGTCATAGTGTAGATTGCAATCAGTAGTTCGGACATACAGGAGGTGATCAGAATGACTATCACATTCTAACTGCTCTCTAATGAAATTGAGTCGGAATGCATCAATTGATGATATACTGAGCGAGAGAAAGAGAGAGAGGGAGGGTGGAGGTCAAGGAGTCATAGTGTAGATTGCAATCAGTAGTTCGGACATACAGGAGGTGATCAGAATGACTATTACATTCTAACTGCTCTCTAATGAAATTGAGTAGGAATGCATCAATTGATGATATACTGAGGTAACTGAGCGAGAGAAAGAGAGGGGGGGCATACCCTGAAAGAATGTTGATATTGCTACATCCATGTACTTTGGCTGACAATCATGTTCATGTTCTCTCTTTTTTTTGCAGAATCCCTCTTTATGCAGGTGTCCTGATAACTATCACAGACACATTTGTCTTCTTGTTTCTAGACAAATATGGTAAGTCACGGTCATTGGCCCGTATTCTGATGGTTTGAACTCTGTTGGAGTGAAACTTGATTTTGATTGTCATGCCAGTTTTTAGCCAATGCAGAGCTACCAAGTCTCACGCATTATGCGTGAGACTCAAGCATTTTTTACTCTTGTTCATTCCCTCAAATCTCTGTCTCACGCAACTGTCACAGCCTATCCCCATATACATTGTACACAATGTCTGTGATCTCACTCAGATTCACAGAAAATCTCACTCAAAGCTGGTCTTTGAACTTGGCATCTCTGCCAATGCATCGACTCAAGTGTAATATTGAATTAGACAAGCAGAATAGTCATGCAGTTAGTTTGGTTAATGATTATGCCAGATAAGTGAAAAATGGGGGGGGGGCAGTAACAGACCATACTGCAGTAATAAAATCAAAGTTTAAATGAAATGACAAAGAACAATTACAATTACAATTATTTCAACTTAAAATGAATTCTGCTGCATAGACTTTAATAAAATTAGAAGCAAAGATTTAAGGTATACATATACAGATTGAGGTATACATCGAGCATACGTCGAAAGAAAGAGAATGACTCGATGAGACTTAGTTTTACAATTGGATCATTGTGGCAGGTATCATAGCTTTGCAATGTCAGCCATTGTTATACTGACTGTAGGCTCAAACATGATACTTGATAGATGGTGCTGTCCGTATTGAGGCCCAGTGCTAGCTAGGGAGACATGTGTTGATTTTTCCCCCAGAAATAAAAAGAGAAATGTTTGCGCTGCGCCCTGATTAGGCTACTGGAAAATTATCCTGTTTAAGTTCTTTGGGTGAGATATTTTCATAAAATATAATGTGGTTGTAGGTAGACTATATTGGAAAATTTTATGTGTAATCAAAGTGAGTTTGCGTAGGATTGAGCTTACATTGAAATCTCATTTCCCAAGGTACTACTAGATTGAATTGGGAAGAAAAAAAATCTCGAGAGCGTGCGTGTGGATAATAGAGAGATCCGGATAGGGGGAGGCAGGATAAGAGAGGTCGGACTGTAATCAAGTCAACAGCAAAGACTTAACTGATAAATTCAGCAGCACAGATGTGAATATTAATTTCAGAGGCGAAATTTTTCATAAGGAATTCAGCAGCAAGATTTATATGATAAATCAGCGGCAAAGATCATAGTAAATTTAGTGGCAAATATTCCAATATTGATTTGAACAGCACAAATATGAATGATAGATTCATCGGCGAACTGGGATTAATAGGTGGCAAAGAATTAGTTCTCTGGTGTATTAAAGATTTTCTAGCAATGATACATGTCCACTGGTTACACCATTGGGTTCATTGCAGAATACCTGTAGGTGTATTCAAACTCCCAATCAACTTTTTTTTTCTATCCTCCAATTGTCAACTCATGAATTTTTGTCTCATAACTTCCTGAATATTTCTTGCAACCCACATTTTTTCAGCAGTGCTTTTAGGAGAGACAAAGTCGCCTGAATCCGAGAAAGGATGGAAATGGTTAACTTTTTTATCCTGCGGTTGTTCTGCAGATAGCGTAGACCCATGTAACTTTGATTATTCGACTTTTAATTGGAGAAATCTGTCTTTTGGGTTTTGGATTTGATTTTGGGAAATGGCCATCATTGCTCTTGATCTTTATAGGATGTACATTTCAATTCTATTTTAGCTCAAACAGGCAAGTTTTAGAATAGTATGTACTGGGTATTTTGTAACTTTGGTTTTTCCACGTTAGCATAAACTGTTGTAGATTCAATTTATTGGGAAATATCTTTAATTTCCTTTGCTCCCCTTTGTTTGAAGTCCCTTGCTTATTGAAAAAAAATTACATTTGGATTATTAAATTCATAATTTAGGTACATGTAAAATACAGAAGTCTTATCTATTCTAACATTAGCAGTACTTCCTGACATACTGAAACTTGTCCAAGCTTTTTTATAAATATATATTTTTCTTCATTTTTTAAAATTATTTTTCTTGATAGACATTGCTGTAGATACCTATTAATTCTATCTTGGTTTTAACTAGATCTCATTTCATTTGATAGTCACACATTTTAAACACCTATATTTTTCATTTAGTTTCAGACAGATAAATTATGAATTTGGGTTTAGTCGTATTTTCAATTTCTTTATTTTAATCACTATTTGAATGAAGCTCGCATGGAACATTTGCAGACCATTTATAACTATTTCCCATAATTCTGTTTCAAAATCTTGACTACAATAGTCCTTAAGGTTCTACTTACGTCCTTTTTATAGGAATAGACAACAATTAAATGTCAATACAAGCCTTGGCAGTGATGTCATCAAAACACCCATATTTTGTAAATGCATGCTAATAACAAACAGCTGAAATACATTGTAGCTAAAAAGGGAAAATATTATATGAATTTTAGATCAGACGTCACCAGTTAATTCACTTGCTCAAAATACTTCTGAGTAAATTTTATGGTGCACTTCATGCTGTTTTTTAAATATTATTTTCAATTCCTGAATCCGTGTGCGGTTTCTGTGCATTAAATTTTGTATTCGTCGCAAGCATATTTAACATGCACAATCGCCTTTTCCAAATTGATCTTCAACGCAACAATAATACATGAAGATCACTGACGATTGAAGGATTTTTTTTTGTTTTACTTATTTGTATTGAACAAGATATTCTCACTCTGTCCTGTGTCTGTGTCTAGGTCTACGTAAACTAGAAGCCTTCTTTGCATTCTTGATAACAGTAATGGCATTTACCTTTGGCTATGAGGTAAGAATATCACATACATTAGTGTTCAAAAGTTAAAGAACCCCACATCAAAATGCACTCCTCCATGCTGAGTGTCGAATGTAGACAACAACGCTACAAATTTTGGCCATCTTAGAGAAGCAAACTTTATTGAATGTCATATTTTCATCACCTGACTTCATATGGCAGAACAAGAACACTTTGAATATGTTGATTATCTGATGGGGTCATTAACTTTTGAGCACCACTGTACTTGTAGACCTGGGGGGTGTTTCACAAAGATTTAAGTACAAATGTATGACTTAAGGATCGCACTTAAATGCTGATGCGTACATGATATAAAACGCGCAATCTTATCGATCAATGCACGTCCCCTTTGCATGATCTGACCAATGTGGCCATGCCATTTATAACGCACCCAACTTTTTTAATTTAAGCGCGACTCTAAGTCTTGCTCAAATCTTTGTGAAACACCCCTGGCCCCACCTGTTCAGTTTATGTAGTTTATTCAACTTGAATTAATCTTCCATGTGCCTAGTAGTGCTGCACAATGTATATTTTAGATTTTTTTTTTCATTGGCATTTATTTCATTGATGTTGAGATGGGTTATCCCTAGCAAATCACCAATACTTCCTACTAATCTCATTTTTTAGTTGTTTTGTTTTGATAATAAATTATATCCCTGAAAGCAACTCTAACGCGAAGAGATGGTTGTTCAGGGGCACATTGCAGAAAGAGTTGCAATCAATCACAACTCTAAAAATATTGCGCAACTTGATTTTCAACCAATCAACACCGCGCATTTGGGACTTGCGATTGATTTTTTTGGCTTGCGTTTAAACGCAACTCTTTCTGCAACGGGCCCCTGAACATTTAATAAATTAATAAATTAACTGATAGATCACTCATGGTAGATGTACAGAACTTCAGACTGTGTGGCAGTTGCCTTGTGATTGTTACCCCTTCACCTCCACTCCCTCCATTAATTAAGGCTCTATCACATTGTTCAGTGCAAGCCTTGCAAATGAATTGTGGGTGATTGCCTGCAACTCACCTGCAACGAATGGGAAAATATGATAAAGGGCACCAAACATAATGCCAGTGAGAGGGGCATTAGTGCCAAGTAATACGACTACTATATATAGGCAATGACCCAACTAAGTGGCCTCAATGAATTTAACCCTGGGCCTCGTCGCATAAACATTACCATTACGGTAACTCAGCCATGCAATGCTTACTAGCACGGAATCCTTGATTTTGGCTGTTGATCATCGTTACCCTGGTAGTTACACGAAGCATTGGGTGGTAAAGTTACCATAATAGTAATTTTCATGCAACAGGCCCCAGATCACATTATATTCCTCGCTTCTTTCAGTATATTGCTGCAGCTCCAAATCAGGTTGAGGTTCTGAGAGGGATGTTTGTGCCATCGTGCGGGGACTGTGGAGAGGAGGAGATCCTCCAAGCTGTCGGGATCATCGGGGCCATCATCATGCCTCATAATATATACCTGCATTCAGCTCTAGTCAAGGTATGCCTCGGGGCTGGAATAATAAATAATATTCATAATTACATTTTGTATCTATAAGTGCTTTATACTTGTATGTTTCTAGGTGCTTTACATTATAATTGGAGCGTTGTGGCCCAGTGGATTAGTCTTCGGACTTTGAAACAGAGGGTCGTGGGTTCGAATCCCAGCCATGGCGTAATTTCTTTCAGCAATAAACTGATCCACAATGTGCTGCACTCAACCCAGGTGAGGTAAATGGGTTCCGGTAGGAAGTAATTCCTTGAGAAGCTGTGTGCGCTATGAACGCCTAGCTAAGCCGGGTAATATAGGAGCGCCTTGAGCACCTAACAAGGTGGATATGTGCGCAATATAAATATCCTATGTTATTAATTATTATTACAGGTACCCCAATAGTTGATTCCTGGCATGAATACACGCAATTTATTCACTTTCTCCACTCCTTTGGGACCATTCCAATGAGATTTCCAAGACGCAATTGCTAGGGATACTACATACATGTACTAGGCGTGAGCATCCTACCGGTTACCCATTTAACACCTGGGTGGAGAGTGGCAAAGTGTGGATTGACGCTTTGCCAGAGGACGCAAGGCTGTGATGGGCTTTTAATACATGACCCTCTGATTACTAGGCCTAGGCGAGAGTCAGAACCACTACACCACAATACTTCCAAGAGAAGGGGACAATCCCACGAAATAATAACCATTTTGATTACCCAAATCCCAGTTTTCCTCTCTTTTAATTCATTTCACAAATTGGTCTACCCATGAATATTTGAGGCCATTAAAACTTTTCATACTGTATGGACAAGAAAACAGACAAAAATCATTTTAGGAAGGTCCTACATGTACATGTAGGGGATCAAGCATAGACGCTGTAAAATTCAAATTTATTTTGTTTAAGTTATCCAGTATTTATCTTCCTAAGTTTTGCTTTTGTTACTCCTTGAAAATAAAGTTTCAGCCTTCACATTCATATTCAATTCATTACACCTTTCAACTCTCAACTTCTTTATTCGTTGCTTAGTCACGAGATGTGGACAGAACTAAGAAAGAGGCTGTAAAAGAGGCTAACAAATACTATTTCATCGAGGCTAGTATCGCTCTCCTGGTTTCCTTCATCATCAACCTTTTCGTTGTCTCCGTCTTCGCAGAAGGACTTCATGATAAAACAAATGCACAAGTGGTAAGCGTCCATTTGGCTGATTCCTGAAGTAGTTCTTCATGGGGTAGTGAATTTGCAAGCGCTGTATGTTTTCCTCATTGACTGTGTGTTATAGTCTTAAACTAACATTTTTAGATAACTTTGTACAGATACTGAGTTTAGAGGATAAATTAGCCTGTGATGTTATTTGTGTAGAAAAGCTATAAAACGGTTTTTGAGATAGTGTAGTAGGTTTCACGGTACAATATGTATCTTTCTTGGGCAAGTCAGAGATGCCAACCAGTACGATTTTATCGTATTTAGTACGATAAAACAAGTAAAATACGACAGTACGATTTTGGCCATCAAAAATACGATTTCCCGACTTGCTGTCATTGTCCTGTTTTTGTCCCGTGTTTGCTGTGTATATGTATAAGCACAGTTTCAAATTGCCAAGTGCGTCTTTTTTTTTCAGTACCATAAAAAGTGAGCTACGTCCGTCTTTTTTTTCCTGTGATACATGTACGCGCATGCTTCCAGTAGCGGCAACAGTTTTCCCGTACTTCACCATGTGCAATTTCTAATGCACACATTTCCAGTCGGGATATCACAATTCTGTGATATAGTAATTTGAATTGCACAGGAGATACATCCCCGTTCACAGCACATAGACCTGCGAGTCTTTTATCCTCACAGTCGCCGTCTTTGCTTGTCAAAACGGAGCCTTATTAATCCAAAATCAATAGTTGTGAATTATAGCTTTTTATTTTCTTTCTTGGTGAGGGGTAAATATCAGACAATAAATCATCAAACAAGGCTCCATCTAAAAAAAAATTGGAGGACGCCGTGGCGTGCACTTGAGTGTGGTACTTGTATGCTGTTGGCTAGCCAGTTTGAGCTCATATTCTCTGCCAGAGCTCTGGGTGACAATTCTATCAGTAATGGCCTAAGTGATGGTGATTTTCTGTTTCAGATAGAGTTTAGATTTCATGTTAATTTTTGAGAACTGCGAAAAAACTTCATGATTTCTTCATTGTGATGAATATTTAAGTTATTAATGAATACATTTTCACAGAATTTAGACTCTCCCAGAATGAAAGGCGTTTTCTGTGGAGATCTGCATTTTCAAATAACTTGTGAAAATCTTAAGGTACATGAACCTACAATACATGTAGATTTAAAAATTTACATGTAGCCTGTGGCTATGTGCTGGAATTTGAATAGACTGAGTTAGATATTGATTTAATTTCTTCATTTCTTTAACATAATTTATATGCAATCCAAGTGCACCTCACAGTCACAATCATACACAAACACTCACCCACAACCGTGATTCTAACCATGAAAAAAAAAACTTAAATTGTTTTTTCTAAATTTATTATTTGATCTGAATTCTCTCTTTTTTATATGTTTATTTTATTCATTTATTTAGATTTATTTTTTTTGGGGGGGGTTCATTGTTTGTGGTTCATTAAAGATGAAAAGTTAATAAGTCCATGTAAAGGAGATAATGGAGTGAGGGTGTCAAAACACACTTAAACATTTAAATCTGATTTCTCAGTTGTTTGAATAAGCCTATTACTTAGCATGCTATTTCTGTACTAATTAAAAAATTGCAGGAGCTGCGCTTAAACAAATTTGGAGTGTGGTTCACAGTTATATTCTTTTTTTTTTAATTGCCCCTGGTTCCAGAAAATTGCCCCCGGTTCCTGTAAAAAGCCCACGAGCCGGGGGCAATTTTTTTTAATTCAAGGCTTGCACTGGTCATGTTGAGTTTTCGTGAAAATCTGATTTTTCACTAAAGAATGTGATTTTTTAGGATATTCAGTCTGATTTTTTGTGTCAAGAGGTTGGCATCTGTGGCAAGTGTTGGTCCTGAAAAGGACCACCCAAGGTCTATGTTTCAACAAGTGTGTTCTTGTCGACTTCGGGAGAATGAGCAAAGTTTGTAAAAGCAGGCCTTATTTACTCTTGCCCAAGAAAGATACATGTTGTACCGTGAAACCTACTACACTATTCTTCTTCGCCATGGAAACCTTCAGAAGTTTTGAGATAGGTATCTGTTTTACTGCTTGGTAATATGCATGTGATTATTGCAATGTAAATTTATTGTGTTATATTTCAAGTTGACCTATACAATAAGATTTACACTTGCATTGTGGGTAATGAACTTGGCCTGATGTGAGAAGTGAGATGGGGCTATCAAGGCTGCTGGTTTGTATGTCCTTTAAGTTGTGCATTCCCCCGCAAACTAGTGGAATTTTGGCTCATTAACATTTAATTGCATCAGTTAAATTTGAATAGCGCAGATGTTAGAGGGGTAACTGAACTCCAGACAATGAACCATTTGTTCATTATTTAAATGTCAGAGGTCAGTTTGGCCTTTGTATGGTATGACAGGCATTACCGCAATGGTCAGATCATGCTAAGAGGACGTGCACTACATGTATAAACCAATAAGATTGCGTGTTACAAACCATGTGTGTGTCGGCTTTAAGCATGAACTCTTTGTGAAAACACCCCATGGACTCTTTCTTTAAATTGATTTTTTCCCTACATTACCTCCTCTTAAATTAACATGATGGTATTACAAAAATCTAGGTCAGAAATTCAAGGTCAAAGTTCATTTGAAGTCGGTCAGAATTCCACTGTTGCAAGTTTATGAGTCAGGTGACATATTCTTTATTTGTAGCTTAAATGGAAAGATGGAAATTGGTGTCCCTTGTCATGCTAGAGATATACAGTATGCATTGTATTGCTTTGTATTGTCTTGTTTGATTGTGACTTATGGATGAATGAAAGTAGTAGCAGTAAACACTGATTTCATGAGAAAGTGTGTGAAACCAAGCTTAATCATCGAGGATCTAGATCTGGTACAGTTACGGTAAACTGAACTTTGTGAAATCTTGAAATCTACGCTGAAAAATGTTCACAATGAAGATCACCAACACAGATAAGCGCACATGGGACAGTGTATTATTATTATTGCTTTGAATGTCAGCCCAACACTTGACCCGAATCCTGTGCTTATTTGCTAATTTCTCAGCAATTACACTATTTCTTCCAGAACCCTTTGGCTCATATTTTTTATGTATACAAACAGACACCTTGGTGGTCATTTCATTGGAATCTGTATGGACTTATTTTGATATCGTTACAACTGGAATTTTTCTTTAAATTGCTTTTTCTCATCCCCTTTAACACAGCACAACAAGTGTGTGGAGCACAATCTTAATATGTATATAGATGTATTCCCGGATAACAACTCGCTGGTTGAGAGTGTCGATTTATACAGAGGGGTAAGTATCCTCGAAATGTAAGTGTTTACCCTTACATTTGTTTACCCAAATCATTTGGGGTGGCCGTGACCCATACCCTGAATGATTTGCATGTATCGACCACATTCACAAACTCCCATGATTCGAGCCCCTGCATAGGGTTCTCAATCTAAAGCAGGGTAGTACGTGTAGCAGTTGTGCCTTGTATCCTCTAAAATGAACTATAAATAAATCAAGCTATTTGTATTTTCATCATTATAACAAGTAAATATTTAGAAATCAAGATGTAATATATCTTACCTCAAGAGGTAGAAATTGAATTTTATGAATAGTCATGGACTGGCCACTTTTCAACCTTTATCTGTTGATATAGACCGGGCTCTTGTTCTTCCAGTTAGGGGCCAAACTTTAGTAGCAACTAATGTAATAAAAACTGAAATCATATTTGTTCAATATTGCCTCATTAATTCCTCTGAACTTATACAATGCCAGTATTGTTGAGTCACTACAATATTGTAACTATTCACTTTGTAATTGTGTTTATTTCCATGGAGTGATATTCTTACTTCGTTATTTTTTTACCAGGGTGTGTTTTTAGGTTGTCAGTACGGTGCTGCTGCCCTCTACATTTGGGCTGTTGGGATCCTGGCATCAGGTCAAAGTTCAACGATGACAGGTACTTACGCAGGCCAGTTTGCAATGGAGGTAGGTCAAACAGGTTAAGGAAAGGGAAGTCATCGCAATTTTATCGCTCAACTTTTGGGGGGATTTAAGACGATTCTGTAAGATAAATAGAAACCTTGTAAAAGAACCATAAGATAAAGTGCAACAATAATGATGAAAGATAATTATCAGTTGGGCTGGCTGTAGAGGTTTAGGGTTAGCTGGTTTGGGGCTCCTATCTTTATATATCTGAACCCTACCAAATTTCAATTTCCAAGTGGGTGTTTCATAAGCTGGTTGAGCAACTTTATGAATCATTACGAAATTTGTGTTTAAAAATCTCATCTGACACCCCAATTTCAAATTCCAAGCTACTTTCACTCGCCCCCCCCCATCCCCGATATCAACAAGGAATGGTTATCCTTAAGTAAACAACCACGCACTCTCCCAGATAATCCACCTTCCCCCAAGGAGAAGTGACCTTCATAAGGCCTGGCAGAGAGAGAGAGAGAGCAAGAGAGAGAGAGGGTGATTTTTTTAAACTTATTGTTATTTCGGCAATTGTGGGTCATTTTGCATCGTTCAAAATTTCATGTCGATCTTCATCTAAATTCTGAATTTTTAGATATGCTAATGTCCTAAAACAAATAGAATACAAATTCATTCTTTCAAGATTAGTTTGTTTATACTATTACGTAACAAGGACAGCTGCAATCCCACTCCATGCTGTTCATCAGCCTGTTGTGGTGGCAGGCATCGGTGTTATCGGCTCTTATCAGCAGCAGCAGTCACTAAATCGACCCCACCCCAGTTTAAACGCGAGAAATGCAACTTTCCCAAAAAACTGAAATTGGGGTGTCAATACCCCACTTGAGATCCCATTGACTAACACGCAAGGCATTATCAGCAGTCAGATGAACCCCACCCCAGTTTAAACGAGAGCTCTCCCAAAATCTGAAATTGGGGTTTCAAATACCCCACCTGAGCTCCCATTGACACAACACGCAAGGCAATGGAGTTCCTGTGTTTATAAGCTGGTGGGGTATTTTTTAAACACGGGATTCGCGTAATGTGTCAAGCGATCAGTCAATAGGAACTATGAAAATATGAAAAAAATCCATACTTTATTGTTCGAAATAGACATGAAATTAAATACTCCGAAAATTTGCTTTGCTTAATGGATCGTGGGCCCGGCAGCCACTGTGCAGCGCCAGAATGACGAAGCTGTATCCATTTTAATCGTTGAACGCCAAACAGGGTAGCAGCAGCTCCCATCTTTTAACGTCTTTTGGTCTGGTGCATATGGTGCATATTATATACCACAAGAAAGATTCACCAGTCTTTCATAAGGTCGCTCGCAACTTATGAACAGCTTTCAGAAGCACCCATCCGAAAGGGTTAAAAATACATCTGAAGCCGACACAACTTCTCCTTCTTCCTTCAGTTTTTAACACGTATAAGTCTGAAACCTAACAAATTTCTTTTTTTTTCTTACAGGGCTTTTTAAATCTGAAATGGTCCCGATGGAGGCGGATCATTTTGACCCGGTCGATCGCCATCTGTCCAACCCTCTTCTTAGCAATCTTCAGTGGTATAGATGACCTCACCGGAATGAATGACCTACTTAATGTTCTCATGAGCTTACAGGTATACATGAATAGGGCACATATACAGCGGTGCCCAAAAGTTAGTGAATCCCTCCAGAAAATGAACATATTCCAAGTGTTCAAGTTCCGCTGTGTTTATAGATAATATTGTGCAGTCAGGTGAAAAAATATTACCTTCTGTAATTAAGTTTGTTTCTCTGGGCTCGTTGAACATGGTAGTGTTGTTGACTGCATTCACACTCATCATGAAGGGAGTGCATTTTGTGGTGGGGTTCACTCACTTTTGAACACAACGCTATGTACTTTATTTTATGTAATTTCTTTTTAATACACATTTATTTCCTGAGTGTATGGTACAACAGTTGACATACAGTGTGAAAGTTAGACGGACATTACCATCTAGAGTAATATTTAAAAGCAAATAGGAATAATAAATAAGAATTGTGCACGTATAAATATAGATGTATGTTTTATTTTTTGATAAAAACTTTGTGGAATCTGGAATTGCTTCCCTTAGTTGCACACTTCTAATATTTTCAGCCATGCTACAGATTTATTTTACTTTGCAAACTGAAAGGAACATACTTTCCAAGAGGTGTAATTAGTATCCTTATACCCCTTTCATAAACCTATCCTCCAATTAGCCGCCTAAGAGTAATGCAGATAATTCAATAGAAACTGTGTTCATAAACTCCGAAAATAATCCGCACTATTTTTATGAGCGCCCGTCCTGAAAAAGGAGGATAATCGTCATGGCAACCGCACACACCCCCTCCGATGCGGTTGCGTTGGAAAAGGATGACCTTGTGACCGCTCCATGGCAATTATTTAAATACTCACAATTACATTGTAAAACTGATAGGTTTCAGAAGAGTGCAATTCCATATTTTATTAATATCCTGAATGAATATCATTCCAAAAACTCTTAATCTGTCCAGTTTTAAGTGATTCCTTTGTTTATATGACCAAGAAATCCTTCACTTTGGAATGGAGTGTGAAATGTACACTGCCCATGCAAATTCTTTAGGGCAGCAGTTTGATTATATTGTGCAATAACAGCTTACTTTGTCAGGGAATACCAGTGTGTATGTATAGTTCACATCTCATTCATACATGTATGTCAATTGACATTATGCCATGACTTTGCAGGGATAGGTGTCGTGTGGGCGGTACCGGAGCGGCGGACGCGACATCGGGACTGGCCCCTATGGTTTCGGAGTGCTGCAGTTTGGGGTGTGTGGTTCAGGACGGCTGTTGCTTGGTTGGACGGGCGCATTAGACTTTTGGTCGCATATCCGATCGGGTTGGGTGGCTGGGAGGAGTGTGTTTCCCTGGGAGTGATGGGTGTGACAAGCTTGTGCCATGCCCATTGCTCCCGGGGGATACATTTCTCTCGGCGCCTTTCTCGTCGTGTGTGCGACTGGTGGTTTTTTTGCGCCTGTCCAGCTCGGAAGTGGCTGTTTGGGACCGAGCATTTCTGGGCTGTAGCGCTTCGGAGGTGTAGGGGTATGTCTCGGAGTCGCGTCCGTTGCTCTGGTGTTGCCCATTTCCAGACCTGTCCTCAATTTTAATTCTGATTTTAATTTGCATTATATATTTATGAGTTATCTTTTATTATTCTAACTTAATTGGTTTGGAGGCTTATGTTTGTATTTTTATGATTTTTGTATATTGATAGTTTACCTTGAAATTTTCATGTTGTTCAAAATGGTCTTTGTATATATCTTATCTTACATGTAACAAGATCTTTACAATGTAAAACAATGTAAATTTAGCCTTTGGGCTACCATGAATTGTTTTTTTAATAAAACCATTTATATATATATTTTATTTATATATATAATTATCCACATTACTTTCGAAATGCGTTCATAAAGTCAAAATTTGGTCCCGATGCTGTTTTTATGCGGATAATTGCAGCATCAAAGTAATGCGGATAACTCTGGTCCTCCTCCGATTTTACGACCAAATTATGCTGCTATTAGCTGCATAATTGGGTTTATGAAAGGGGTATAAGTTTGGTTGTTGCACATATTGTACAAGATAAATATTCTGTGATATGAGTATTCTTGGAACTGTCCTTCCATGTGATTTCGACCTTTGTAAAAATCGTTGGCTTTCTGCAAGTGCAAGAAGGGGTTATATTTTGACATTTTTTTGAATTTCAAATATTGAAAGAGTACATCATAGGCTATCCAATGATGCAAAAATCATTTCAAAATTTTAAGTAAAACTAAAAATATCAGCAAATTTAAAAAGGGCATGATAAAAAGTAATCGGGAAGCCAACACAATCGAATTTCGATTTTAATGGCTCTAACGTCCTTTAGCCCTACATAAATAATACTATTCAACACCTGACCATCTTGAATGCTTAGAGTTTACAGATTTGATCACCTTTCTTTTGCAGCTTCCATTTGCATTAATACCGATCCTGACATTCACCAGCAGCAAGCCTATTATGGATTCATATAAAAATAATCTGTAAGTACGCTGTATGTAATCATCAATAGACCAGGGCCCCGTCTTACAAAGAGTTGCAATTGATCCAATCAATCGCAACTATGGAAAGCCAGCAAAGTCAACATCTAAAATGCATGTTTGTTTAAAAAAAGTTGTAGATATGAATGTATATCCATAAATTCATTGATTTCTTCACAATATGATGTGTTCTCCTTCGTTTACAAAGGACATTTTGCAAATTTCCTGTAAAAAAATTATGACACTAATGGATTTCCATAGAGTTATGATTGATTGGATCGAGCGTAACTCTTTGTAAGATGGGGCCCAGTTCGTAGTTACTTCATGGACAATTTTGGTCAAATGACTTTATTTCTTTCATTATATCAAGATAGAAATGAATCTGTGTTATGTACTATTCCAATGTATGAAAATATTTGGGCGCAACAAAGCTCTGTGATGCTTTGACCAGAAACATTCTAGTATGTGACCTGGTGAAAACACTGTGGCATGCCGGGGCCACCGAATGGGGGGGGGGAGGGGGCTATTAATTCAAGCAAAAAGTGAGGGGCTGACAATGCACAAAATCACAATCAGATGGCAATTTTTATATTTTTTACATGGTTTTGGAAAAAAAGTGGGGGGGGGGGGGCTCAAGCCCACCCAGCCAAGTCATTTCTAATTCTGTTTCCTCTCTCCCTTCCAGCTTATCAATTATAGCATGTGGCTTGTTAGCCATAACGGTGATCGGTATCAACATCTATTTTGTCGCCGTCTTCCTACCCCAACTGCCACATCACTGGGCGATGTACCTCTTAGAAGCCATTGTTTTGGTGATCTACTTTGCTTTTATATTTTACCTGGTGAGTATTAGAAGCCTGTTTAAACTTTGGTTGAGATTCAGTGACATGAATTGTATTTCAATGGTTTTCTAAAGTTTAAATCTGACAGAAAATTAGTTGAATTTATGTCATATTCCTTACTCGTTTCTAGACAAAATCTAAGTTTGATCATTAAGGTTAGAAATTTTGTCACATTCCATGCTTGATTAGTTGATATTAGGAACCCTTTTGCCCCCATTTTAGGCATTTAATTGTATAAAATCATGCCCAGTTTTACAAGATCTTTTTGTATGATATTTTTTTTTCACAGAGCATTTCTTTTTGCATGCATTGATGGGTGCAACTTTTTCATGGGCAATTGAAAATCTCAAGAATTCTATCGCTTCCTTATTCTACATGTATATCGATTACAATAAGATTGTAGATGACATTTTTCAAAGTTTTGCCTGCTTCCTTTTTCCCTTATATGATCACTATGAAAAATTGATGCGATTGTTTTTGTCATATGAAGATGGCTGTCATAATAGTTCAGATATGTAGCCTTTGTTAATATGAATCTGCCAGCTATAGCATTATCTATCTGCTTGTACTTTGTTCTTCTCTCATTCAGGTTGCCTTCTTTGCACAAATGTTCGGATGCAAATTTCCTCCATCAATACAGGTAATTATCAAAGGTTTTTAAGAGCATTATGGCAAGGCCAAAATTTGTTTTAAAATTCTCTCTTCATTCATTCATTGTTGTCTATTTACTTCATGGACCTGGCCAAAAAGCATATCTATAATTATTGCTGGCGGTGCTGTGACGATGCTCAGCAACCCCCCCCCCCCCCCAGTAACAATAGAATAATCCTCTGTGGACAGATCCCTGATTTACTTATTCATTTACAATTTATTTATCTGTTTATATACAAGGCACTGTTGGGACCTATTGCCTGTAAATTTTATTGTATTTTCCAAGGAAGTGAACATGAGGAACAGATGAGAAAATTTTCAGAATACTTTTTATTATAACTTGATATCTTTTCTTGTGTGCAGAGACATTTATATGCTGTTTTTAGCTTTAAGCAAGTAGCTCTGACGTCATGTGTGCTCATTGAATGTTAACCAGGAAAGAGAAAAGCATTTTCAGAATATGGACGTGATTGTAAATCTGTACAAGAATGTTTGTCCTAAAGGCCATCGCACACCTGACGACCCGACTGGTCGCCGACTGGCTTGCGACTGAGTTAGGGTAGATGTGACGTCACAGCTTTTGTCAGCTTTAGAGTCGCAGACCGATCAGAGACAAGTCGCATGGAAAATCGTAAGGATTTGCATGTCGAATCCTTATGACTGGATCGCAAGCTCAATCCAACTTTCAGCCAATCAGATAGCAGAGTTGCACGACATGTATATGATAAACAACATGCATACGCAGAAGTAAGCGCACTTTCTCAGTTGCTATGCCAAAAAGTATAAAGCGCATGCGTGAGTCGCAGGTCGGATTGCAAGATGTGCGGTGTCGAGGCTTATGACTACCTTGCGATTCATCTCCCCACACTCAGTCGCAAGCCAGTTGCAGACCAGTCGGGTCGTAAGGTTTGCGGTGGCCTTAAGACAGTTATTAGAATTCGGCCCCTGGATCTTATGGTTGAAAATTTGAGGCCCATATTCTGAAGTCAGGTTTAATTTAGACCATGGTCTAACTCTGTGTTAAAATTATGGGAAGCCAAAAGTGTCAAAATTGTTATTAAGTTGTATGTTTCTTAAGTGTACTGTGCTCTTTCCTGATTCATCGATGCTGAAGACAATCATGTATTTATACATCCTAGATGATGATGAATGATTTATGAGCCTAATGAGCTGAAGTATGATATCTCTACTGATAGTGATTTATGTAACAATTGGCTATCCATACTTAAACCACACTTTTAAACCCGAGTTAAACCCGACTTCAGAATACGGGCCCGAGTAATCTCCTCTGATCCACTGGAGCTCCATAAAATTTACACGTTTGGCTGATCACTGCGACTTTGTTAATATTGAACTATCCTATACTTGCAGAGATTATTCACTGGCCCCAACACGTCTTTCATTTCGGCTCAGTTGGAGTCCCAAGAATCTTCGGCTTTATTGTCTTCATCAATGTGATAAAGATCATCCGCTTTACCATCATCATCTGCTTCACCCTCCATCAGCTTTTTTGAAAATCACCTCATGCTTTTGCCATTCATTGCTTTTCGCCGACTTGATGGAGTATTGCACCAGCCCCCATCAGTATCCTTGAAAATCACCTTACGGCTCCTTCATCGTTCATAGCTTTTTACAAACTTCATGGTGTATAAGTCTTTTGCGTGACCATATATGGATTGTCGCCAATAAACACCTATCTGAGAGACTCGCCCCATCAGTATTTGTGAAAATCACCTTGTGCCTTCATCACTACCCATTGTTTTCACTGATGGTTCGTTGTAGTATTTTACATGGTTGTACTGCCTGGATGTATTCAGATTGTCATCTTTGACTGGGAATTTTTATCCCAGTCAATGCCTTTGACTGTGCATGTATGCCGCTATCGTCAGTTGACGTCAATTAATGTACATAAAATCCATAGAGCTGCAATTCATCTCACCCTTTATTATGTATATAATGAATTCAATTGCGGTTATTCACATGAATAGCAGTACTACGGTCTCACATTGTTCTCTCTTGCTCTACAGCGGTTCTTCACAGCATCCGCTACGTCCTACAGTTTGGACCGTACAGAGTTTCATGCTGATGATGACGAGGTCGAGCTGTCAGGATCATACGGTCCGAGAGAACTTGCATCTTTTCCCAATGAAGACACAAGGGATGATATCCATAGAGATTAGATGCGGAGGGGAGACCTTGACCATTTGATGCTGCTACTTGCCTCAATACCATGGCAATCAAATGTTGGGCTGACGATCAGAAGGACATTACTCAATTTTTGCCATTTTGAGGATTTGGTACCATAGACAAGTAATTCAGCATCACCCACAGATTCTGGAATCCTTATAGAAGGTTGTAACTCAGTTTGTGCCATTTTGAGAATTTGTAATCAAGTAAACAAACCAAATCATTTTGCTTCAAAGGATTGACTGATTTTTTAGCAATAAATATGTCGTAACTGTCAAACAGTTATTCTAAAAGATTTAGAATATACTCTAAAAATCTAAAATCACTTCATCACATCTCAATAGATATCGTTGGTAGAATATTGTCAAACATGGCTGCTCTCTTAAATAAATTTTGGAGTTACAGCCTTCTGCTTGGCAGTCCTTTAAATCATTTTGAAGTTTAGCACAAGAAATGTTAAGTCCTTTTAACGTACAATCACAGCTAAGAAACACCATTTATCCTGGGGTATGGATAGTACATCATTTGAAATATTACAATGTATCTACACAATACAAGGTTTTCACACTATGTCTTCATCATTTCATATTCTTATCAAAATATCAAGTTTTGCTTTTAACTACATGTTATTGTGTCTTTTTATGCTTTACCAGAAGTAATATTTCTATTGTACTTTGTAAAGATTATAATCTATTTTCATAAATATCTTCGAGTCTTGATTGCTCTCTGTCATGCCGGAAGGCGGGCCTTTGCTGGCAGAGGGCTATTTTATGACTCCATTAGTTGTATTTTAACAGGTGCTAGAAAAAGATTTGGGCCCCGTCATACAAAGAGTTACAATTGATCGGATCAATCGTAACTCTATGGAAATCCATCAGTGTCATAATTTTTTTTCTACAAAAAATTGCATGTGCAATGTCCTTTGTATGCAAAGAGAAGCGCCATGAAATTTTCAGGAAAACAATGAATGCATGAATATACATGTACATCACAGCTAGAAAATATTTTTAACAAACATGCATAATAGACCAGACTAATCAGACCAATCGTAACGCTGAAAGACGGGGCCGTTTTATATAGTATTAGTATAAGTGGTACATGCGCAATTGTTGCATCGTTATTCCTGTATGAAGTGAAAATGTGCTCACCTCTTTTTTAACATGTGCATTCCAGTCATACAAAAATAAGACTTCAAATTTTCTGTTTTCCCATGTTTTGTGACAAGCAGTCATATTGGGGGACATAACAAGAGAAAAGCTCGCCAGACCATAAAAATCGATGGTTTATCACAATTTGATGAACAGATTCTTATTGATCTTTGTAGGTTTGCATGGTGGAGTTTATAACGTGGAGAAGGTTTACAGTTCACCATGTGTAGGGGAGACCGGGGTTAGTTGGGTTAAGTTGAAACATTGAAATTTTCTTTGAAGCCTGTAAAATAAATTTATGCAATACTGCCCTCAATTCGTTGCTATTAATAATATAACAGTGTTGAATTATTAAAGAAAATTTCAATGTTCCAACTAACCCCGTTCTCCCCTATGGTGAACCGTAAACCTTCTCCACAGGTTCTTATTGTTTAGTCCTCCAACATATTGTGTAGGATCACCTCACAGGTAATGTTCTATTCGGTTTCAGTGTAACTACCCTGGGCTTTGCCCACTATCATTACCAGTTTATATTTGTCTTGAAAACAGTTTGACCTATGTGTTATTCATTTGAAATGGGCAAAAAAAAAAAAAATTGGGGCTACTTTTCTCAACTTACTGCCTAAATCTGCAAGATTGGATAAGCTTTAAAGCCTGTGTATAGCTTTGGTAAAGGGTCAATAATGTGATTGATAATCGAATATCATCTAATATGACAGTCTTACTGAAGCGTAGAGACCGTTAGATATTTTTCCAACTGCACTTCTCTAAGAAAATTTCAAATATTCAAATCTTGGATATATAGCGCCCTCTCTCCGCGATGCTTGTTTTAAATTTTAAAAATGGGCATTCAAGCACTTATCTTATAAATTTAGTGATTAGATATCCAAAAGTTACAAAGAACATATCTTGAAAGTTTCAGCCCATTCCATGATTTGGAATAGGATTTAATTGAAAGACAAAAACACACAGATATTTTAATTTGATCGGGTGACCCGATCAAGTTAAATTTCCATGTAAAATCGCAAAATTTATCCTGTAAAACGCATTTTCATTTCATATCCTCCACATCATAACTGTTATAGGGCATATCCATTCATATTAGCTAGCAATGAATTGGAATAGTGATAGGTGCATTTTGGTGGATTTACCAAAACTATACACAAGCTTTAAAGGTCAAGTGCAGCCCAGATTTGAGTCGACTATAATAATAATAACAGGCATTTATATAGCGCCATCTATCTAGAAATAATCCATTCCAAGGTGCATTGTTATTTTTATTATTATTACCCCGGCTTTAACTGTATACAGTGAAGAGAAAAATCAACGAAGATGAATAAGGAAAAGTTCGCAAGAATCAGATTTAATTCATTAACACTCTCTGGCATTTTTAACTTTCACAAAGCACTGATTTGCATACCATTGGTGTTATGGGAATGAGTGAGCCAGTGACATCACTTGCTCATTCTATCATTTGTATGTTATTCTACATTTTTTATTTTGATTTCTTTCATTTTCCTCCGCTAATTAAAAACTTAGTTTGATTCCGTGTGAAATAGGTAAAATGATTATAAATCAGTTTGTCATTTTTTAATAGTGACGAGATTATTATCATATTTATTAAAGTGAAAAAAATTATATTTCTTGTGATTAAATATAAATGAAAGAATATGCGAAAAACGAAAAACATTAGTTTCCTCACTTTGCATACTGAGCAGGATGTGCATATCACCGTTTTGTGAAAATACATTTATGCAAATCTTAAAATGAAATCGCTTTTGTATTTTGTTTTCCTATGTTACATAATTATGATTGTAATTAATTTTCTTTTTTTGATCACTCAATTTTCTGTGGTTATTCTTTGTTGGGGCAAACTTGGCTTGTAAAAACGACTATTTTTTTAGTTTTTTAGTCAAATTGTTTAGCTATTTCATCAGAAAAATCATGCAAAATTTTAGACCTTATTTTTGATTTGATGACATTAGTAGCCAAACCCATCCAAGAACAAGTTGATATGAATTTTCAATATGGGAATTTCAATGAGGTGTTTTCCCGAATAAGACAATTTATTGATCATGTTTTTCGAGAGATGGTAACTATATAATCACAGCAATTTGGCATTGAAGAATGAAGTTTTAGCAAAAATTTTATTAGAATGATACTTGTATGTCATAACAGAAACCTATATGCATGAAGTTTGTCATCTTTTTAGAATTTATTATATCAGCACTTCTCAATCGGTGGGCCGCGAAGCTCTCTCAGGTGGGCCACAAGAAGCTCCAGAGGGAGAAAAAAAAAATAGGGGAAAAACTATAGTATATTTCATTTTGGGTCAAACAAAACTAAAGTTAGGTATCATGCATGTTGCAAAGCATGCACACAATGATGTCTTTTATCCATCTTTAATGTGAACCTCATGTGCATGCATAAAGTGTGTGTAGTTAATTGTCGCCCATTTACCGGACATTTGCAAATGCAGAGTAGTTCTCAAGCTGTTTATTTCGAATGTTCAGAGCTTTGTGTTCAAATTTTCTTGAAACATTTTTTCATCAAAATGGATGTTCTCTTAAACTTTTGGTAGGTGGGCCTTGAAAAAAAAATCTGAGAGTCAAAGTGGTCCTCGAGTAAGAAAAAGGTTGAGAAGTGCTGTATTATATCACACATGTATTTGCCTTATCAAATATTTTCATCAAAATGTGCCTTGTGATTCAGTGATTTTATATTATGTACTCATGAAAATCTACTCAAATGTATTTAATTTTAATTGTATACATGTACATGCAGTAAGATTATTTATACTTGTGTTAAGAAAACTAGTATAGTATAGTATTATAGGAATTATGCTTTGATTTGGTTTATATAGCCACATATGATATCATTACATCGTTTTAAATCTTGTGACCAAAAATTGTTTTTGATGGAGGAATATGTAAATGGAGAGTTTTGATATTTCTATGCATGGATCACAAAGAGAACAAATTTAGTTGCTAGAAAATAGGGGAGTCTGGATGGATGGTTCTTGGATACATACAGGGTGTCTTAATAAAAAAAAAATCTACTTTTTTATTTAGAAAAATAGTCGAGTCAATTGGTGTGTTTCTACAGAGAATCATTAAAAACGTTTTATCTTTTTCAGAATCGAAAAAAACATATTGCTCTTAAACCAACCTATTTCTACAAAGCTACTAATCTGTAACTCACATTCCGTGTTGCAAATAAATGGGTAAACACGGCAATAACCACCTCCCAGAGGTGGTTATCAGAAACCAAATTTTGCGTGATGCGGTTTATCAATAAACCGCATCGCGTCAGTTTCTACGGGGAAGTTCTCCGGAATTCAGGATTCCGCGGGTTGAACGATTCTCCGTCGAAACATGCCGAATGACAATTGTGCTGAAAGAGATTCAAAATGTTGCAATTTGAATTACATGTTGATTAGGTTTCTAGGAACATCATTGAACACCAGTGTTCTAAAAAGTTGCATAGCATAAGCATGTCTACCTGTGAGCATTACAAGTAATGCTCATTACTATAATTGCTCCAATAAATGATTTTTTTTATATTTCATATTATCAATTTTGTAATATCTTTAGGAGGTTAAAAAAAGACACAAAAGATATGAACCACAAAATGTTCAATTTTTTAAGATATTGCCGACTTATGTCCATTGTGACTAATATACTGTACCATGCTTAAGGACCAACTGCAATTTTCGTTCATGTACAGTATTTACAGAACAATGGTGTTCAGTGATGCATGGCCTTAGAAAAGTAATGTTATTATTCCTATATTTATGCCTGAAAATATATAATGTAAGTATATTTGTGGCCAGATTGTTTCTTAATCTATTTTAATAGGCCTACTCTAATGAAATGGTGACTGTTTCAACTATTTCGCATTGTTCATCAATCCCCGCCCCATTCAATGGGATGAATGTTGTACTTTTCTACTGCCAAAGCAGCCTAATTGTAATATGAATATTTGGATTTATTGTGAAGATTAATGGAATAAAGATAATGACATTTTCTAATGAAAAACAATTTCATTTAAGACCACCTTATTGACCTCACTTTTGATATACTCAATATAAAGCATAATTTTCTTCCGTTTCAATAAACACTTAACTGTATGGTTGGGATCACACCGAAGGTTTTTGTCTCACCTGCGAAGCAAAGTGAGACTATAGGCGCCGCTTTTCCGACGGCGACGGCGGCGTCAACATCAAATCTTAACCTGAGGTTAAGTTTTTGAAATGACATCATAACTTAGAAAGTATATGGACCTAGTTAATAAAACTTGGCCATAAGGTTAATCAAGTATTACTGAACATCCTATTCGAGTTTCATGTCACATGACCAAGGTCAAAGGTCATTTAGGGTCAATGAACTTAGACCATGTTGGAGGAATCAACATCGAAATCTTAACCTGAGGTTAAGTTTTTGAAATGTCATCATAACTTAGAAAATATATGGACCTAGTTCATGAAACTTGGACATAAGGTTAATCAAGTATCAATGAACATCCTGCATGAGTTTCACGTCACATGATCAAGGTCAAAGGTCATTTAGGGTCAATGAACTTTGGCCGAATTGGGGATATCTGTTGAATTCCCATCATAACTTTGAAAGTTTATGGATCTGATTCATGAAACTTGGACATAATAGTAATCAAGCATCACTGAACATTTTGTGCAAGTTTCAGGTCTCATGATTAAGGTCAAAGGTCATTTAGGGTCAATGAACTTTGGCCAAATCGGGGGTATCTGTTGAATTACCATCATAACTTTGAAAGTTTATTGGTCTAGTTCGTTAAACTTGGACATTAGAGTAACCAAGTATCACTGAACATCCTGTGCGTGTTTCAGGTCACATGTCCAAGGTCAAAGGTCAATGAACTTTAGCCGAATTGGGTGTATCTGTTGAATTACCATCATAACTTTGAAAGTTTATGGATCTGATTCATGAAACTTGTACATAAGAGTAATCAAGTATCACTGAACATCCTGTTCCAGTTTCAGGTCACATGATCAAGGTCAAAGGTCATGTAAGGTCAATGAACTTTGGCCATGTTGGGGTTTTTTGTTGAATAACCATCATATCTCTGTAAGTTTATTGGTCTAGTTCATAAAAAGAGGACATAAGAGTAACCATGTATCACTGAACATCTTGTGCGAGTTAGAGTAGTATGCAAAGTCAGCACTGCTGCTATATTGAACCGCGTGATGCAGGTGAGACGGCCAGAGGCATTCCACTTGTTATTTCAAAACATGATTCTGAACAGAAACTTTTTTTATATAGTTTTTATTGGGTTTTCATGATTTTGTGTAACAAATCACATGTAAAATATACAAGTAATCTGAAAATAAAAACTTACATTAGAAAAAGTACAGCTTATCACCATAATGAGAATAGATGAAATCAACAGGTTTATATCTCATCGATGAAATATAGAATATCAAAAACAAGGTAATTTCTTGAAAATAAAATCTCCCCATCCTACAGATTTACAATTGACATCGAAGTCCATACCAATGACAATTTGATTTGAATGAACAGAGAAAAATCAAGATGAAGGGCACCATTGATATTCATTCGATGTTAATTTTGATATGTTAAAGACCCTCAACTGAAATTGACAAATCATTTACAAATTGAAAGTTAATAAACTAAAAAGGCCAAAACTCGAATAAAACATTTTCATAACATCTTCCTTTTTGTCTAGTTTGGTCTGATATTTATTCGCCACCACTTATCTATATGGTACGATTAACTTTTCCTGAACCAACTATTCATTTGAAAAAGAAAAAAATATAATCATTAGACAAAGTGAAAATTAGAAAAGCATATGTGGCACTGTATTAATATTGCTACGAAAAATACCAGACATTCAATGGAATTCCAGGCTTATTTTGCTAATTTCTCAGCATTAATTTACGCATTTTTCACAGCAATTTGGCACATAATCTCTATTTATACATACTAACATTTCATTGGATTCTGTTCGAATTCTGAGATCGTTACCACAAGTGGTATTCATCTTTAAGATAGACTCTTTAGATTTATTTAAGTATCTGTGAGCACCTCCCTGGTAATAACAAATTGCTCGATTAAGCATCTCGTCAGTTTCTTGCGAAAGATTGAAACCAACACGATACATGCACTGACCATTGCTGCCTATCTGCAACTTTCCATCTGGTCCAGATCGTGACTGGTGAAACCTTTACTCACCTATCCGTATGTAGGAGTTATCACATCTGTTTAAATAGTGACAGAAAAAAAATGGCATATAATTTAGATGGATCATCGACTAAACTTCTGAAATAATGTATCCTAAAAATGGTGGTTAATCTTATCAGACAGTCACTCCTACAAAATATGCATACACAAACAAAAACAATTCTGATTTATCTACTAATAAGGATTGTAAATTATAGAAAATATTATAAGCGGCAAAAATGTATATGTAAGTATACAGTGTAGATTTTATACAACATTCTGGGGGGCGTTTCATGAAAGGACTTGTCAGACATTTAATCCGACAAGTCCCATTTTATCCGACAGTTACCATAGGAACAGTGCCTCTCAGCCAATCAAAATCATGGAAAGATGTCAGATCTGACAACTTGTCGGATGAAAATATTGATGAAACGCTCCCCAGGTGTGCTATCAGATCTTGATATTAATGTAACAATGATTCATAACCTACATGTATATGACCTTTGACCTCAGGGCCCCAGGTCTAATTAGATTTTTTTTTAAACCTCTTTCGAGTTACCTCATTCCAACTACAGGAATTAAGCAAAGGTTTTTTTAAGGAATGATGGGGCTTTTCTTATATAATGTAAGAGCTGATTTGAAAAAAAAAAAAAAATAGGCATTGATAGTGTCATTTACAAAAAATATGTAGAAATAATCTATTCTGAGAAGCACTAGTATTGTTTTGAAAGGTTAATTGCCAATTCGCCCACTGCCAACTCATTCACTTACCAGATGGCCTACCTTCATTTAGTCTAATGCCATTCAGTCCATGAACAACCATTTGGTCCAATCATCAGTTCCTCTAATCACCAGTTCGTCTATGACCATTTCTTCTCATAGCCAGTTGGTCCAATATTAATTTTATTTTCATTCAATTTGCCCAATTAACACCTACTCTAATTAGACCAAAGAGTATATGGACTACATGGCTACTAAACCAACTGGTTATTAGATGAAATGGTGAGTGGACGAAATGGCATGAGACCATGTGGATATTGGACGAACTGACGGTAGACCAAATGATAGTAGACGAGTAATAGTAACTGGACGAATTGGCACTGGACCAAATGGAAATAAACCTTTTGAAAGGGCTGCGGTTTCTAGCCCTGTGCATTCAAGGAATTCATCCTGCTGGATTACCATCCACCGACAGTGTGTTGCATGCAACCCAACGTGGGTATCAAATTTCTTGTTGTGGAGAGCATGCCCTATCTAAGTTCACAAGATCCTCTGATTGAAAGATAGTGAGAACCACTAGAGCAAGATGCCCCCACGATTCCCAGAGGGCATTACTCATGGGTATATTTGACACACTTGCAAATAATTTATACTATTATCCTTTTTTGCATCAATTTCAGTTGTGTACAAATAATCTTACTTTTTTCTAATTGTCATCGTTGCTCTTGTTTTGCCTTCATTTTTTCCAATGTCTCGATCTGACCTACAAGATAAAAAAATAATATTATACAGGGTGCAATGAAAAGGTGAACCATTTTGTCATATCTTTCCATTAGGAAAATGCTGGCAATTGCACACCCTCAGAAAGAAACTAATGGGCAATTACTTAAAATTATAAATCTTTTTGTACGTCCAACCCCCATTTTTCTCAAGTCTTACTTCACTTCATAAACTGACCAAGTCATGGTCCTTTGAGAAAACTTACAGACTGTCAAAAGAACAAGAAATCAGAGACAGAAAACTTCATGAAAGTCCCATATATATGGGGTCAGTATGTACATATTTTATGGAATTGCCCTAATTGATCTCTTTGCAAATAATCTGTTGCAATTTTACAACTGATAGATCAATGTTAGCTGTAGCAAATCAGATTAAACTTCTTGTTTCAAGGAGCAAATTAGCAATCAATAATAATAATAATATAGGATATTTATATTGTGCACATTTCCACCTTGTTAGGTGCTCAAGGCGCTCCTATATTACCCGGCTAAGCTAGGCGTTCATAGCGCACACAGCTTCTTAAGGAATTACTTCCTACCGGTACCAATCACTAATTACAATTAACTGCAAGACATAATTAATTTAGGGACCAAAAATTGACTTGCAATTTATTGCATGCTTCTTGCAACACCCAGTTAGAGTCATCATTCTTAAATGTTTACATGCAATCTTATTGATTAATATGCAGTAGTGCATGTCCTCTTATCATCATTTGACAAATGCAGTTTATAATCTTTTCATACTGCAAACAACTGGGAATTTAAGTGTAACACTATATCTCACATAAATCTTTGTGAAACACCCCCCCCCCCCCCCCCCGATACTCATGAGACTGTTTTGTATAGTTAAGCAAAACTTGAAAATGTCATCACTTTCTTATTTCCCATCCAATTTTAAGGAAATTTTGCCCATTTGATTTTTCTCTACAGTTACATGATTCAAATCAATGTCCCCATGCTTTAGACTTGACCTTTTTACAAACAGTCTAGATTCTGATTTATAGCTTAATATCAAGTGGCATTTTGTATACTTACTCTTGCACCGACTTTGACAATGAGCTTTGTCCGAGAGGAAGAACACATTGCTATTTTGTTGTTGCGTGTAGACCTTCTGAAATGATCATAAAGAGAGGATGTCAAATCACATATTTCTCTGATCATGTACTAAGTGTTTTAGTTGTATTTCATACATGTACCACACTTCAAAACTATATGAGTGTCATGGTCTAGTGGTTAAGACTCTCGTCTCTCAATCTGAGGGACGTGGGTTCAATTCCCAACCATGGTGTGATTGCACAGCAAGAAATTTACCCACATGTGCTGCACTCAACCCAGGCGAGGTAAATGGGTACCAGCAGGAAGTAATTCCTCAAAAGAGCCGTGAGCACCAGAATAGGTAGACTAGCTTGCCGGGGTAAGATAGGAGTGCCTTGAGCACCAAACAAGGTGGACAAATGCACCATAAAAAATCCCATATTATTATTATTATTAGTATTAATTTATCATTATTATTATTATTAGTAGTAGTAGTAGTAGTAGTAGTAGTAGTAGTAGTAGTAGTAGTAGTAGAAGTAATAGATACAATAGAGTGGAATATCAAATCATTGAGTTTTTTCTTGAAAGTTAGTCATTTTTAGACCATTTTTTAATTGGCTTCATATCCTTTAACTATCACTACCTGTCTTACTTTTAAAGAATATAACTCTTTGGAGTTATAAATAATGATCATAAATCAAATCTGACATGTCATGAATACCAATGAGGGCCGTGACTAACAACCAAACAAATGATGAACCCACACATATGCTTTGAGCATCGTGGGATCAAGTCAATAACAACAAAACAACAGAAGCCTAAGTATAACTATGAAAATGATTTTCAGAGGCTTGTTAAGACAGTAAGTCAAACCTGTCTTAGTGGCCACCTGTCTATAGTGGCCACCTGCTTAATACTAGTCACTTCAATTCCCCCGCAGGAAATTCATGTGTTGCAGACCCTGCCTATAGTGGCCACCTGCCTTATGCGACCAGTGGCCACTCATTTTTCGTCCCTTGGTCAATATACCACCCTCTATAGTGGCCACTAAAATCAGGTAAACTGAAACTTTTGACTCTGACAGTTATTGAATTTGCTAGTCCTTACACTTGCAGCCACATCTAAACACAAATCTTACCTCTTAAAATAATGATTATACAATCAAACATAAGTATTTGGTGTATTGGAATAGATCCAGATATGCAATATTATATATAAAAAAAGTAAGTCATTAAAAACACATATTCTATGTCCAGTGTATTGCACAATATTTACAATACATGGCAAATCCAAGATGGCTGCCAACCTGTCTATAGTGGCCACTTGTGTCGTTCCCTTCGGTGGCCACTATACACAGGTTTGACTGTATATTAAGAAGATAATCTTTAGGCACTGTTAATAAATACCTGTATTACTATGTAGTATGTATGGTTGTAATTCTCTTGTTTGTTTTCAAATTCTGTTTGTTGATTATGCTGTTGTATTTTCAATGAATACTCAATTATACCAAAAAAAATCCTCTTTGCCTTGAAGAGAGGGTTTTAAGACCTACTTACTGCATTTTTCTTCAGTGAAGAAAGTTCACTCTGAAGTACTTGGAGCTCGCTAATCTGATAACAAGAAAAAAAAGAAGCAACAAAAAGTAAATATTTAGTAGAATTAATCAAAATTGTATTGACCAGACCCAAACCCCGCTGAAGAAACAAGAAATCCGATAGGAAACGGCTTTAGAACAAGTATCCGTCGTCAATCGTTGAATCATGTGCCGGGCTATGGAAGTAGTGAGACGATCATTTAGCATGTTGACATCACAGAACTGATTTGGAAGAGTCAAAATACTTCGCCACAGCGACAAGAATAGGCCGTAAACTTAGTGTATCGCGGGTGGTCGGTTTCAAAAGATGGGTGCAAATGAGCAAATGTAAAATCGTCGCATTCGTTGTTCCTCAATATATACAATGATTGAATCGGAGTCAAAGTGAGAAACATGGGAATCTGATCTGCTCAATTTTCTGCACAAATGAGATGAAAACTGGGTAAAATTGATGAATATTTTCGCAGATACAATGCTTAGAAGATTAGGTGGTCGATAAGGGGTAGTTCCAACCGAATCAGGGACAACAGCGAAAAAAAGTAATAGAAAGTGAAGAACATATCAGACCTTATCTCTAGAAAATCTTTACAAGATTTTAATGACGGAAAAATAGACGCAAACTTGTGAAAAAAAATCTCATAATGGGTGGGACAACTCGGCCCGCGGTCCGAGATGTCCCGTGGTCCGAGTTATAAATATATATCCTATCCTATAAATAGATATAAATCCTATCCACTGGTAGTAAACATTCGACCCCCGAATTTCATCCTTATTTTTTATGAATTTTTTAAAGTGCCAATTTAACACATGAGTCTATGGGGAATGAATTAGGCCTGTGAGACCTCTAACCTTGACCATAGCCTATTACATGGGGAATTCCCTAGTGGATGAAATACCTGCCCAACTCTTCAGTAGCAGATTGTTTTCACTAGTAGACATGTTTCAATCATCAAGAGGTCCAAAAACTGAACTTCATGGCTATATACAAGGCTACATAGGGGGTACAGGCTACATAGGGGGTACAGGTAACAAGTTGTTATTAGTAACTAACTCTGTGTTTGTGTACCTAGGCTAGGCTGTGTAGGCTGTGCGTGTGTTTGTCACTGGGTTGCTTGCATGTTGTCGTGTGTTTTCGTATACCGACGAGCGCTGCTGTAAATCGTGTATTGCACCCATCACGAGATAAAGTACACATTAGATAGGCCTTGCATCAATTGCGCTTGTGAAATTGGTTCATGGGGAAGGGAATGAGAAGAGAAAACTTTAGAATTTGGCTGAAGAGTGGTGGATTCAAGAGGGAGGGGGGGGTAGAGAAAAGCATAGTTAGTATGTGGGGGGGGGCTGAGAATGAGTTCTACTGCTATCTTGTTCAACTTTTACTGACTTCTAGCCAGACTAGCCCCCATCCATTTAGAATACAAGCCATCTAACCCCGTCTCTTTCTCTTACACCCTGGCTTGGGCCCTTGTCATAGGAAGATGTGAATGTATAGTATGCTTGTATGTTGATTCTCATTTCTTTTTATTGTTATCTAATTAAACTCATGTGAATCTGGTATTTATATTGTGGGCAGATCTTGAATCCAGATATGCACACTATTCATATCTACAATTTGCATTATAGGATTTGGGCCCTACATTGCATCCATTGTTGAGCTACATATAGGCATGTAGGATGTGTGTAAATCCATAGGGCACTAGACATCACTCATTCAATGAACAAGGTTATAATATAACCTTGTTCTCACTTATATCTCCATGTGTGGCAAAATAAGGGTGGCAATGTTCGGCTTATTTTCTCTTTTTCTTTGGGGCAAATGCTTGATTTTTTTACACTGACAGTTTCCATTACACCTATTATTCATACAACTTGACTCGTATTTATATTTTATTCTTTAAATTATTTTTTTCTTAATTAAAAATAGAGATCAAAAAATGAAAATTTTCTTGCCATATTACTTTCCACCAATAGAGGGCGTACAAAAAAATATGCCCAAAATTCAAGTTTTTGAGCACTCTGGTGAATACAAAAATTATTCCCAAATTACTAATGAAAAATAAATTGCAACTGTATGGAAATTAGTAATTTTGGTCACAAAAGTGATATTTTAATGATTTTTTAAAGTGTGTGCTCTGTACAACATTGGCATACCATAGTCCTACCTGTAGATTCCCCACAGGCAGGGTGGTAGCAGTGAACAAGTGCTAGACATTAGGAGTAACATTAGAAATGGTCATTACATAACACATCTGTATATTTCATGCATTTCTTTGTGATAAAGTGAGTGTACAGATGTTAAAGAAAAGCCAGGAAGGTAAATTAAAAAGAAACCTTCATGTGCCATACAATACAGGTTTCACGGGCCTTATTACTAGTGGTAGGCCATAGATATTCATTCGAGCCAACCCATTGGCATTGATATGGCTGATTGACAAAGTGTATGCATTATGATTGTCCATCTAACACTGATTCTATTTTTGGTAATTACTGAACTTCCTTTTCCCTAATTAGTAATTGGGAAGAAATATCACCAATTTTGGACTATATTTTGACTGGCGGAAGGATTAGGGCTATTTTGCTGTTTGAGTTGATGAATCTGCTCCCCCCGACAGTGTCTACAAACACGCCAATTTATTTTTAAAATGAGCCGGTCGAGGGACTCTTTTCTGGTCAGATATGGATTGCAAGATATAAATCCTATCCACTGATAGTAAACATTCAACCCCCGAATTTCATCCTTATTTTTTATGAATTTTTTAAAGTGCCAATTCAACACATGAGTCTATGGGGAATGAATTAGGCCTGTGAGACCTATACGTCTCCATGGTTAGCTCCCGCGTAACGAGCGCTCGGACCCAATGACAATGTCGATAAACACAAATTTATACGTATGGGATAATGGGACTGAAGAAGTGAATCTCTTACGAACCTACTGGTGGTAAATCTTTACAGAGCTACAGACCTGATTTCGAATTTCATAATGCAGTTAAGCCAATAAAAGTGAGAGATTCTATTCACAAATATGGACGATACCTGTCTATTCACATGGATTTTTTCTGCGTCTCCAACATTCGATGTCGAATAAAAATCTCCCATGGGCGCCGCCATTTTCTCTCAATCTGGGCGCGTGGGGCAGGTGTAGTCGCCGAATGAAACCGTGGACTGGCGGTCCAAAACGGCTAGCCGATTAGTCTCGCCAGTACCAAACGGCTCCAGTCGTCGATCGGGCCTGCCAGATCCAAATGACTCGTTTAAATTTTGGCCGATACGAAAGGGGAGCCACCGTTTGGTTCCACATGTGTCCAAATTTTCGAAGGTAGTAAGTATAATTATTTACTTTGAGGATAGTGTTTCAAAATATATCTTGGTGTAATTTTTAAGAATTCTATAATATTTTGGTATTTATCCTCGTATAATATTACTACAAGAAGGATTTTTTGCACGTGGCGTGGTGACGGTAGTATGCAAAAAGAAAAAATGATGGGACTTATGTTTGCCTGGTGGGGAGGGAGGGGAGGGGGTGCCATATTTTTTGAAAATTATGTTTACTTTTAGGGGCGCCAAAATCAGGTCGCCCCTTGGTGCAAATTACTGGATAGGCGCCTGCATCCTTAGTATAGATTATTATTATCATTAATATTATTATTAAAAAATTAGTGATCATCATTACTATAAGTGATGCACAGTAAAGGGAAGCAACATTTTTTCACTTGCATTCATTAATTTAGGCTAAAAGGCCGGCTAAAAGATGGCTATTCAAAATGGCTAAGAGGGGTGTCATCGAGAAAAAATGATGCTGGCCTTACTTGCAGTAACTTTTAAAAATGCCGGGAATTAATACCTGCTTTATAAACAATATGGTATCATATTAATCAATTTCGATATGTTTTCACTTAGGGTATCGAATTAGGTTTTTTTTGCCCTGTTAACGCCACTTAGGGTGGCTTTTCTCATGGGCTATGCCATTTAGGGTTGCAAATTTAGTTAATGTAGTTACGCCGTTTAGGGTGCATTTCTGAGGTTGTCGGACACGGGTGGATAGCAGTCCATGTGGAGAGTAACCCCCCCCCCCCCCGGCTGATATACTGTACGGGGGTATTCTCTCCCAATAAGCAAGGGGCGGATCCAGCCTTCGCCAATAGGGGGGGGGGCGGAAATTTTTTTAACCATATTTTCCCCGATCGGCCGCTCGAATACGATGTTTGCCGGGATTTTTTGTTTCTTAAAGGGGTAGTCCTAATGGTCACTTTTTAGCTTTATTCTTATGAAACATAAATGTATAATACCATATCCCTTATTTATAAAATGCGAGCGCGAAGCGCGAGCTAAATTTTTTGGAAACCTTATGTACTTTTTCCTAAAACTTTGAACATTCTGGGAACTGTTTGTTTTCCTGAAAAAAGATGTGTATGCAAGTTAATAATACGAGCGTAAAGAGTGAGCAGAAATGAAGTGATGGAAAAGGTACTGTTAAATACTTGCTTGCAATTAGCCATGAAGACGTTATACATTTTTAAAAATCAAATAATGCGAGCGCGAAGCGCGAGCCGAAATTTTTTGACATTTTTACCTAAGGAATGGAAATTCTTACCACGTTTTGTAACTTAACAGAAAAGGTATATAATTAAACATGCGAGCACGAAGCGTGAGCAAAAAAATTCGAGATTTAGACCTACTGAACAAGACACTCTATTCAATTAGCTTTGTAAATCATGAAAAGGATGAGTAAGTGGCGATCTTCCTTACATTATTAATGCGAGCGCAGAGCGCGAGCAGAAATTTTTTGTATACGTTTTGAACTGCTCGAAATTGTACCTGTTATGGACTGCTTGCATTTAGCCATGAAGACGTTACATATTTCAACATTCAAATATTGCAAGCGCGAAGCGCGAGCTGAAAAATTTTGACCTTTTTTACCTGAATAATGGAAATGCTAAGCACTTTTTGTAATCTTGGAAGGACTCTAAGTATATAAACTAAACTTTATTGATGCGAGCACGAAGCGCGAGCGGAAAAAAATTCTGGACACTCTATTCATGTTTTGTAAATCATGAATAGGATAAGTTATTTATCCGCGAGCAGACACTTTTTTATGTTGTGATCTGAAACTGGATAATGATTTAAATAGAGAACAATCTGCGTATCTGAATTAACGTGTGTTTTAGATTTCGACCTAGAATTTGGCTATTCTAAGTACCTTTCTTATTATGAAAATCAATAAAGCGAGCGCAAAGCGCGAGCTAAAAATATATGATATTCCGATCTAACAAAGGGTCAATTTAAGCTCTGTATTGCAAACACTTTGTGGGAAGAATTGTGATCCATCACGGTTAAAAAAGAGCTGATGTATTTTCCTATTATTTCTTTGAGTTTTTTATACACAGGACCGGGATATTCTATAAGGGCATTATGTCATCATAAGTAAATGATGATTTTCCTATTTCTCTTCCTAAGCATGAGAGCGCGAAATCTGTTAATATAATGGCCTGAAAACTAGAAATTTAAAGCACTTTTGTAATTATGCATAAGATGCATGATATCTATCAATGCGAGCGCAAATTGCAAGCCGAAATTTTTGATAAACTGTCATCAAAGTATAGTTTGATTTAGAATTAATATTGAGATTTACATAACTCACTAATCAAAATGCTAGCGTGCAGCGCTAGCTGATACATTTTGACAATCGGACCTGAATAGGGAACTTTTTGAGCACTTTATGGAATACAGGAAAATAATAGGTACCTGACAAATCAAAATTTGCGAGCGCGCAGCGCAAGCAGAAAATGATAATATTCAGACCAGGCGCGTACGCAGGATTTTTGAAAGGGGGGGGGGGTTTTCGAGCTGATTTTTTTTTTAATTTCCCGCCCAGTCTCTAAAAAGTGATGAGCGGGGGGGGGGGGGAGGTGATGATTTTTTTTTCTTTTTTTTTCAGCGCTGCAAATAAGACAATAACATTTAAGTGGGGATGGGTATGTAATTTGGAGTTAAATAACCTCGCTTTGGTCCTGGATTCGTAATGTATTATTTCTAGAACTTTCCCCAAGTGTACTATGAGTGATCCTGACAAGGAAAAGACAGTAAGACAACCATATTTTCTTCGTTCGAGAGAGGAAAAGGATAAAGATCCTGAGCAAACTTTAGAACCACGAGGCCAGACTTCGTCTACACACACGCACGGAACACTTGCCCTCGAAGACGCCGTAACTTACCCCGTTCAGCCCGACACGCTTTCTACGTCTGATTCTGTAGGCCCAACTACCGTCACTATGCCTAAGGCTAATGAGAAAGAGTCGGTAAGTCGTGATGAATTTTTGCAAACGTCTAATAAAATTCTCGAAAAACTTGACTCACTAGGTTCAGATATTTCGGCAATGAGAAAGGAAGTAAGAGAAATTCGTGCCTCGGTTGCTGACTTGGAGGTAACAACAGCTGACTCCTCAGCTAGAATCACTAAATTAGAAAATGAAACGTTACCACTCATGAAGCAGGAATACAAGAGCGTTGAGACTGAGATGAGAGAGAAGATGCTTGCTCTTGAAATACACGACAGGAAAGCTAATTTGTTGTTTTATGGTATCAAGCATGAAAGGGGAGAGAATGTTTTTGGTGTGGCTAAGCATGTCTTCAATGATCTAGGAATCTCCCGGGAAATCCCACTCGTAAATATCCACCGTTTGCCACGTCGTTTTCAGCAGGGCGATGATCAGCACCAAGCCAGCCCAGACCCTATCATTATCCGATTTAGCTCAATGATAGACCGAGATTCAGTATTCAGCGCATATCAACAAAGAGTGAAGAGGATGGCCAGGGTAGGAGGTGCTCAATCGCCAACTGTACCACCGGCACCTATTGCTTATCCCTCTCTTAGAATCATGATGGATCTTCCACCACAATTGAAACGTCAGAGGTACCTGTTAGAGAAAGAAGCCTTCAGGCTCAGGAAGGACCACAATAAATCAACAAGAGTGAAACTGTTCGGTGTCCAGCTTCGCCTACAGGTCAGAGAAAAGGGTTCTAATGCAGAATGGAAAAATATCAATTGATAAGGATAGCCATTACATGTTGTTTGCTAAAATCAACCTCGGATCAGGATATCGTCTAGCTATGAAACTTTTGTTTATCATACATATGGAAATATGTTAACAGGATTTTGAAGAAAACTGACTGAATGAAGCCTTATTTGATCAATTTTCTTTGATTTTTAATATCTAAGGATGGTATCAATATGACGTCATGTACATTAAAATCATGGTTATTTGTTTCTTTGTTCAGCCAAAGATATATGGCTAGCTTGATGCTATTTGCTCATGTTGTTTGCTTCAATGCAGTATCTCAAAGTTTTTTTTTTTTCTTTACATCCTTGATATTATGAAAATGCGATATCAATGGTATATGAATATGCAAAATATATCACTTAATTAGAAGCATATTTTTTAAGACACTGGTTGTCTTTAAGTTGTATTATGCCTGCAATTTTACATGAGAGGTAAAGAATCTCCTTATTTATTTGATTTTGTATACAGGTGTAGACTTAAAACAAAATACAAGTCATGCATTTTAAATTTAAAAGCTTGTAAATTTAAAAGCTTATAAATTCTGTATGTTATTATAAGTTATTTATAATGCTAATACAAGTAAAAGAAAGATTCATACATTACTATAAGGTCTAGTGATGCATCTTACTGTTTGTGTTAACCTTGTATTAGAGTCAAATGCTCATATTTAAGCTTTGGTCTGTAGGCATGGTAGAAATATTTAATTTCAAACAAACGAGTTTATTGTATTTGAGAATTATGATGATCAAACCATCACAATTAAGTAAAAGCATATTTTATTTCTCACTATTATGCTTACTGTTCTGCATAAAGGGTAAAAATAACTTTATATCATTTTGATTTTGTGTGTGTGTAATCATACTGTACATGTACATTTGAAGGGCTCAAAACAAGGTATATAATTAAAACATTCTAGGACCTCAAAACATTTTATTAGTATTTATATTTTGTACTATGGCTTAGTATTCTGATATTGTTATTCCTATCTTTGATAAAAATATCCATTTGAAGATTAAAAATCTTATGGGAAACAAAATGATAAATTGTTATTATGCTTATCTCTGGGTGTTTTGCTTTAACCCATGTATGATGTACCATTGCAACTTCCATAAAGCACTCAGACTCACTGGTCTCTTATTCACAGGTGATAAACATTCCTAAGTGTAACTTACGCCATGACGATAGTCCGTAGCATTTACGCAATAATGTACAACAATAGTATACGTAATTCAAATGCCTTCTTGGTTAAATCATAGAGCTACTACTAGCTCTACGGTTAAGTCTTCGTATCTTTAGTAAGGTTTTTTTTTTATTGTCAATGTGAGTAGCAAATAGGATGAGATTCAATGTACAGACTTCACTTTGTCGTACTTCAACATTATTCAGTTAAATCTTAAAGTACGTTTGTACAGCAGTTAGTTTTATAATTAGATATTAATGATAGGGCTGGATGCTTTTAACATCAGATAATCCTAACAGTTACGAGCCCAACTCTTGCATAATTTTTTGTTAGGTATACCATGTGTTTTTGTTGCATTTTGTTTTTTTTTATCCTGAATTCAGGACCTAGCGCAGGTTATTCCAATAATATTGCTGCCAAACATGATTGTTTTGTTCCATGTTCTTGTTATGTCTTTTTTTCATGTTACCTTTTTAAGTTTCTTGTCTGATTTTATTTCTTGTTATGCAGCTAGCCAACAATGTCTTATTATTTCCATATTTTGTTGCAATTTATTGTTGAGATTAAAGAGCTATGAATACTGTAATGGCTGAATTACCTTTTGCTGAAACAAACGACCTTGACTTGGACATTCTGTTTAATTCGTTGCAAACTGCTGATCATGATCCTTTATGTAATACTGCATATGAAAATTATATCTCTGAAAATATTAATAAGAAATTTGATGAAATGCTGTTTGATTTTGATCCCAATGATATTCACGCTATAAATGAGTCTAAATACTATACTCAAAATCAATTTATCCGTATGCATAAAAGCACTATAAAAAACGATATGCATTTCTTGAATTTGAATATCCGAAGTTTAAGTAAGAACTTTGAATATTTAACCTTACTGCTGGACAACATTGATGCCAGTAATTTCATTATCGGCCTTACGGAAACATGGTTGCATGACAAGCCTCACTCATTATACTCTCTACCACATCATAATTTCGTATTTAATAATCGTGTCAATAAGAGGGGAGGGGGTGTTGCAATGTACGTTCCTGATCATTTTAACTTTAATGTACTTAGTGACCTCAATATCATGAATGAAACTATGGAAGCAGTTTTCATTGAAATAGTTCTTGAAAACAAGAAGAACATTATTGTTGGAACCATTTATCGCCCACCATCTTCTAGTCACCCCGAATTTCTACTCGAAATCCAGCACTTACTTGTTCATCCTCTCCTTCAAAATAAACATTGTATCTTAATGGGTGATTATAATGTTGACATGATAAAATGTAAAGACAATCAATTTTCTCGTGACTTTTTGGACACATTGCTTTCTTACTCATTTATTCCTGCAATATCAAAACCTACACGGTTATCGTCACACTCTTGTTCTCTTATTGATAATATATTTGTAAATATTGATCACATTAAGGTAGAATCAGGAATTATACTCTCTGATATTTCGGACCATTGTCCAGTTTACTGCAAAATTGATAGTTTTTTAGGTACTACAAAACTGCCTCCTCCTTTAAAAATGATAAGGAAATTTACGGTTCCTAAAATTGATAATTTAAAAGAGAAACTCAAAACTTCAAGTTGGTCAGAGGTGTTGGAGAATAATAATATTAACGGCTCCTACAACAATTTTAATAACATTCTAAAAGACGCCCTCGATGAGTGTATTCCATCGGAGAAGTGTAAGTTTTCAAATTACAAACATGAACCTCGTAACCCATGGGTTTCCAAGTCTATACTGAGATCCATTAACAGAAAAAACAATATGTATTACAAACTTAGAGTAAATCCTACTCCAAAACGTCGTGAGAAATATAATAGATATAAAAATACATTAACAAGAATTTTACGGATTGAGAAAAGGAAATATTATTGTAATCAGTTTGAAAAGAAAAGGTCCAACATAAAAGAAACATGGGGTATAATAAATAATGCTTTGAATAGGAGGAGTCTCATTAAAGATATAACCCAAATCCGTGAGGGAAATAAAGTTTTAGATGAGAATGAATCTATATCCAATCACTTTAATGAATACTTTGCAAACATCGGATCAAATTTGGCTAAGAAAATTCCTAACGCAGAAAAAAGTTTTCATAATTTTTTGAAGAACAAAAATCAGAATTCAATATTTTTTAATCCAACCAATTCATCAGAAATTTTACGAATTGTAAAAAATATGAAAGACAAGCGAAGTATGGGATATGATGAAGTTAGTAATTTCTTGCTGAAACATATCATAAATGAAATTACTGAACCTCTAGAGCACATTTTCAATTTATCTATAAGTCAAGGTGTCGTACCGGACGCAATGAAAATCGCTAAAGTTATTCCGATATTGAAGAAAGGTGATCCTTTAGACTCCAATAATTATAGGCCAATATCACTGTTATCGTCAATTTCCAAAGTTCTAGAAAAACTTATTTTTGATCGTACTATGTCGTTCTTTGTAAGTAATAATATTTTCGCAGATTCGCAATTTGGTTTCAGACAAAAACATTCCACGATACATGCAATTTTACAATTTGTTAATCATGTTGCTTCTGCTAATGATGATCATTGTCATACACTTGCAATATTTTTGGACCTCTCCAAGGCCTTCGATACCATTGACCATCAAATATTACTGTATAAACTTTCTCATTACGGTATTCGTGGGAAGGCCTTGGAGTGGTTTAGAAGCTATCTCATAGGAAGGTCTCAATTCGTTTCTATTAAGGGTGTTAATTCGTCTTTTAAACAGCTACCTTGTGGTGTCCCTCAGGGATCCCTCCTTGGACCTTTACTTTTTATTTTGTATATGAATGACTTTCAAAACTCTTCTCGGGTCCTGTCATTTACCCTATTCGCTGATGATTCTTCCGTTTTCTTTTCCCATAAAAACCCAAATATCCTATTAGAAACAGTTAATATTGAACTCAGACTTGTTGCAGAATGGATATGCGCTAATAAACTTTCCCTTAACATAAATAAAACTCAAGGTATGTTTTTCAGTAATTCTATTTCACAGTTACCCGGTAATGTTTACATTAATAATACTGTTATAAATATAGTTGATTCGTTAAAATTTCTTGGTCTTATTATTGACAATAAACTTTCTTGGAAAGAGCATAATTTGAATTTAAGTAAAATGCTTGCGAGGAATGTTGGGGTAATCAATAAACTAAAATCGTCATTTCCTATGCATATCTTGAAAGGTTTGTACTCAACACTTATTTTACCTTATCTGAACTACGGTATACTTGCATGGGGTAATTCGTTTAATTACCAACTGGATAAATTGTTAATTCTTCAAAAACGGGTATTGCGAATAATTTGCCACTCTGACAGGTTAAGTCACACAAATATTTTATTTTTCAACAATAAAGTATTAAAGGTGCATGATTTATATAATTTCTTTTTAGGGTGTTTTATGTTTCAATTGAACTCAAATGCTCTTCCTCATGCTTTTACATCACTATTCCAAAAGAATCAACATTTGCATACTTATCCTACCCGACAGTCGTCATTCTTTCACTTGCATAGGTTGAGAACAGTACTTAGGAAAAGGACGATAGTATATACTGGTCCAGTTTTTTGGAATTCCTTGGATACGACACTTAAGCAACTACAAAATTGTAATATTTTCAAACATCACTTGAAAGCAAAGCTTCTTCTTCGATATAATGAAACAAACTGAATTGCTCTTTATTGGCATGCTCTATTGTATTTTTGTCCACAGAGCTAATCAAGAACTTTCTTAAATTCTGTTGGATGGCAGCTGCTTGTTTTATTTATTTTGTTCTTTTATTTCTTCGTTTCTTTCTTTTGTCACGTTTCTGTGTTGTGTTGTTTTTGTCGGTATAATTTGATTTATAAAATGTTGTCACGTGTATTATTCTAAAGTAATTATATCAAAAGTAATGTATAAAAAGGGAACCTTATCTACAAGCATTCTGCTTCTAAGGTTTCCTCCACTTTTCCGTTTTATGTATACTTAAACATGTATTAATATGTATTGATTAAGAATGCTTGCTATTTATATTTATATAACCTACGTGTGTAATGGTTGTTCAGCTTAGTTATGCAAGATATCAAAGTTTTGTAACATAACGGATTTGTGGAAATAAAACCTAAATGAAATGAAATGAAACAGTGCGGTCATGACCCGCGAGCGAGCAGAAATGTTCTCGTTTTTGCGTTGAAAACATAACCTTTTTGTCAATAGTTTGTTGGTATCATCATGGACCTACCACTGAGAGTGGTAGGTCCATGGTATCATAGTCGATGCTACATGTCCTTCGGATCGTAGCACTCATGATATGGCCAACCGCGTAGCCAGGATTTCATTTTGGAGGGGGCGGTAAATGCACGGGAAGCGTGCCAACACTTACAGAGCGCGCGAAGCGCGCTCCATAGGGGGTGGGTGCAGGGAGGGGGAGTTTCCCCCTCCCGCGCAAAGCGCGAAGCTTTTAGTGTTTCATAAATTAAAATGAAAAGGAGCCGTTTCTCTTGTCTCTAGTACCTCCAATTCGGTTGACTATATTGCGATTTTGAACCTTGTTTTCAAAAGTGATTGTAAACGCACAAAAGAGGTATACAATGGAGGAAATTAAAATGATAATAACTCCGCGCGAAGCGCGGAAGCTAAAGTGATTTATCAATTTTTCTTGCCATAAAAAGGGTCCCGAGAAAAGGGTATTCTCAAAGATATATTGAAACTTTCTTTGGAAAGATCAGATTTGATTACAAACAATTTAGCATCAGTGCATATTTTTAACTCGCAAAACAGAGGAGAAGATTGGTAGAGGAAGATATTCCTCCCCGCGATGAGCAATGAAACTCTGAAATTTCAAAGGGCGGACGTTTCATCAAATGTAGATATCTCTAATACCCAATCGTCTCTAATTCAATTGATTTTCTAAGATTATTGAACTTCATTACAAGGAAAATAGTGCGCATAAAGTTGAAACTTCTGTGATTTATTGAAATTATCTATCTCTATAATAAAGGATGATTAATTTTTTTGACTTATCCTGAAGCGTTTCATTTTGAATATAAAGAAACTTAAGTGTCATTCAAAATTTCAAACTGAGGGCGCAAAACAGGACAGGAGATGAATGTATACAGGGAAATGACATGAAGTTTAATACAATTTGATAAAAAAAATATATTGTACTTTTTTATTTAATACGACACGAATTCCATACCTTCCTCTTTTTAAATTAGGAACCTGTTTGCCCCCAAATTATGGTCGTTTATATAGTAATGAGCTGAAAAGCGGGAGAAGCTGACTTTATGGAGGTGACGGCAGAAACTGATATAAAGATTTTACCCGCTCGGAGCCGACCAGACCAGAAGTTGCGCGATCAATTGAAAAAAAAAGATAACTTCATACATTTACTTCGGCCTAACCTTACTCAAATTCATGCCCTAATGTATACAATTTTAACTTTAACTGGCAAGAAGCACATAGCTGAGGTGGAAAAACAGGGTTAGAGAAAAGGTGGGGGAACAATGGAGAACTTCAATATTGTCATTTAACCGCGCGCAGCGCGGAAGCAAAATTCATATATGAATTTAAAGCAAGAAGAGTGAAGGAGTTTCTCTTTTGAGAAAAAAATAAAGAATAAATAGAAAAAACACAAAGTTACCTTTCTTCCCTTTCCTTCCTTCCCTTTTCCTTTTCTCCTCTCCTTTTTTCCCTTCTTTTTTTTCTTTTTGGGGACGTTTTTTTGGGGGGCGACCGCCCCCCCTGGCTACGTGCCTGGACATGGCCTTGATCAGAACACTAGAAACTTGAGAAATGTCATGAATAATTACGAGCGAGCGGAGCAAGCGAGCCGAAATGTTTGCGTTTTTCCGTCAAAACATACAATTCTTCTCAATAGCTTGTTGGTAATGATTACATATTAGTTGATGATGCATGTCCTTCTGCTCGTAAGTCTCATGATATGGCCTTGATCAAGAGACTAGAAACTCAAGAAATTTCATAAATGATAACGAGCGAGCGGAGTGAGCGAGCCGAAATTTTCACGTTTTCCCGTCAAAACATACATTTCTTGTCAATAGTTTGTTAGTAAATCAAGTATTAGTCGATGCTACATATCCTTCTATTCGTAACACTCATAATACGGCCTTGAACAGGAGACAAGATACTTATGGAATTTCATAAATTATTACGAGCGAGCGGAGCGAGCTAACCGACATTTTAGCGTTTTCCGTCATTTTGGTTTTCATATTGGTAAAACATATTTTGTAAGAAAACGTATGTCTTTGTCTTGGTTCACTTGTATTCATAAGTATACATCATGATAATCATGTATGGCCTTGTTAATGGCGATACCGTGATCATGTCGGCGACATGCGGAAATAAAAGATATAATAAAATGGAGCGAGCGAAGCGAGCGGAAATTTTTTCTGTGTTTTTCGTCGGAAACATGAGGCTGTTCATTATTGCTGTCATATACATTATTGGGTAGGGGAACTGTCCGTAACCAGACCAAGGAGTTATCAGGCTCTTGCCCGATAACTCCTTGACCAGACCGACCTCTGGGGAGACAAGCAAAAAAAAAAAAAAAAAAAAAAAAAAAGGAAACGAAACGAAAGGGGGGGGGTTTGAACCCCCGAAACCCCCCCTTGCGTACGCGCCTGATAATATTCAGACCATAACACAGACATTTTTACAGAGCACTTTTTAAAAATCAATTTGTAAATCAAACAATTAATGAAAGTTCAATTTCCCTGCTGAAATATGTTTTGTATATTGACTTCAAAGTTTAATATTTCAAGCTCAATATTGAGCAAGATGTGCAATCCCCTAAAAGACAATAAGAGCGCGAAGCGCGAGCGAAAATTTTATATCCTAACAAACAGATTTTTCAAAAAATTATTTTCAAAGTCTTCCCCTCATGTTATTTTTTTCAATCATGTTCCTCCTCTTATGTTTCTTCTTTTCTCCTCTCTTTTCCCTTCCTTTTCTTTTTTTCCTTTCTTTTCCCTTTTTTCCCTTTTTTTTGCTCCGCCAATAGGGGGGGGGGGGACGGCCCCCCTGGATCCGCCTATGTAAGTGATGCGCTGGCCGGCGTGTGCGAGGATTTGTTTTATATCCCTTAAAATCACACCCTTCATGGTGTACTGTCAAATTTGCATCCCTAAATGGCAGGAAATGGCGTAGATCTATTATTTGCAACCCTCAATCATGGCGTAACCAAATTAGCCTAAATGGCGTGAAGTTAGAGAGAGAAAAGGCTATATCCTAAACAGCGATTTACCAGCGAATGGTCCTGAAATGCAACTCTTTTTGCCAAAGACGTCGATGACGCCTGAGTGCCTGAAACGGGACCCTTTTCGACGCTTTTTCTGGACGCGGGTGCGTAGCCATGTGGAGATCGTGACCTCCCCCCCCGGGGGTTTCACCCGCCAATACTAATTGTTAAGGGGTGCATTTTCAGAATATGGAAAATAATTGTTTAGGGTGCTTTTCGAGATCCCATGGTCATGCATGGTATCCACTCGTCAATGGAAGTGGCCCCGGGCATTTTCAACCATATAGCTCTTTCAAACCACACCCACAGAACAGAAACAGAAGATTTGAGAATCTTATAACGGGAATTTACGAATCATTATTAGTTTAGTTTTCTCCAACGATGTTGTAGGTCTATCCCTGTTCATCGATCAACGGTAGAATAGGGTAGCCTCGCTGCTCTCCTTCAGACAAAATTAGATGCATGACTTGTGTCGGCAGAAGGGGGTGTTTAAACAATAGTACGTAGGACACCCCTGATCTTGAGTCAAGCCCGATTCACAGTGCTTCCTTTAGTACGCCCATGCTATCGGGTGAATAAAGCGATATTGGTTTTAACTTTGATTATCCATAGTATGGCTGGCTTGAAATTGGAGCTACTCATGCAAGAAATAGGATTGGATTGGCGACTTGGGCGGGGTAAAGAACTGCCCCTGTGCTCATCAAAATCTCAAAAGTAGAAATAAGAATAAATGAATAAATGGATAAATAAATGAACACAATTAAAATACCTGATTAATTAAGTCCAACAATTTAGAGTGCAAAAAAGCACAGGGAATAAATAAATATAAACTAATAAATAAATAAATGCATAAATAAATAAACATAAAACAATTGAAAATACCTGATTGAGTCCAACAACGGGGTGCCAAAATAAGCACAGGGAATTCTCATTGACCAATGCACTCACACTTTTCAAGCACACCGACCCCCATCCCCCTAAAAAAAGCGGGAAAAAGATGAGGAGTCTTTTACCCCCATTTTCAGATGTAGCAATTACTCGAAAATAAATCCAAGAATAATGAACAAGTGTATATACGGCCCCTAAATGATGTTATAGTAACCTGATAATAACAATATCGATAGCAGTAATATCGAAATTAAAGTAGCCTTTACCGTATATGTCACGGACGTTGGTCGTCGGTTTTCGTTGGGTACCGCAGCCCCATGCACCTCCAACATCTTGCGTAAATCTTGATCATGCACTCTATCTCTTGGGGCAACAAGTACCGGTACATCCTTTATAAAACATTCTCCTCTTGATTTTTTTACCCCCTCGCAAATTTTACCCTAAACACGTAGATTTTGAATTCATCGAAAATAGATACCCTGATCATTACGTGTTTTTTGGGGTCGCGCAATGTAAGTGCTCCCCCCCCCCCCGGGTTAAAATGACGACTAGAATATTACCTTTTGCTCCAGGGGTGTTTAACGGCGGATGACGATCGCACCTCACCACCAGACAAAATCCGGAATAAATCGGCGGGTAAACGAGCCGCCGATAAGTTCTGAGCTGTCGGTACCAATTCGACTATGATACCTGCGCGGCCATCGAGACTGCTCTGATAGCTAGGCTAGGCATGATAGGCCCGGATCGATGTAAACAAAATGTTGCTTGTATGGCCACGTGGAATGATCAGCAGTTTCTCTCGATCTGATTCTTACAGACGTTTTAATTGGATTGACTGGAGTAATTCTCAAGATAAGCCCGGCCCAGGATGTAGAGTATGGTAGGTCTCCTCGGCAATCCAGTATTTTACCCGGTACCCAGGGGATCGCACTCATTCGATGAACAAGGTTATGATATATGATATTGATCATATGGGGGATCGTAGCGTAGGTAGGCCTACGACTACGTCAGTACGTGCAATTTGGCAGCCATAGGCCCTACTCACCTGACAAGCGTGAAGTATGGTCAAAATAATTCTCCGAATAAATAGTTAAAACAGAAATCAAGCACTTACCACGATTATATGGATGAAACTATTGATTAGACCTCATTTGGAGTATGCTCATGCAGTATGGAGTCCAAACATATTCAAGCAGCAATAGAAAATGTACAAAGAAGGGCCACTAAGTTGGTACCTGAGCAGGTTAAGAACCTCCCATATGAACAAAGATTGATTCAACTAAAACTTCCTACATTAGCTTATCGCCGTGCGCGAGGAGACATGATCGTAACATACCAGTTATTTCACAGGTATGACCAGGAAGTAGTGCCAGATTTGGGACAGGTGCAGGGGCCTACCAGGGGTCATGATAAAAAATTGTACATTCCGAGGTCAGTAACTGAGAAACGTAAGAATTCCTTTTATATAAGAATGAGGAAACCTTGGAATAGCCTCAGTAATGAATTAGTAAATGCACCCAGTGTCCACAGCTTCGAGAATGGATTGGATAAATATTGGAGATGTGAACCTGTGAAGTTCAAGTTTGATGCTGACCCACCAGGACATGACCCGGCCAACCTAAAAAGGAGACAGAATTTGGAACTGAATATAGAGTCTTAGACTGCGTTCAGAAGCATCCATAGGTATCCATAGGTAGGAAGGAGTGGCAGTTTTTCTGACATCTGGGCACAGACTGGAACCTCAAAAAACAAAAAGTTCTCTCCTACCCAGAGCTACCAAGTCTCACGCATTGTGCGTGAGACTCACGCATTCAGAGTCCGTCTCACGATCTAACGCATGGCACCCATTTTTCTCACGCATCGGGACCCGACAGAAAAAAAAGAAAAAGTAGCATTATTCGCCAGATTATACGACTAGCTGACCGCCTTCGCCTCTAGCCCGGCACGCGAGACGAATCGAGAGTGCAGTCAGCGCACAGCTAGTACGTAATACGATGAATCGCGTGCGTGCATATCGCATCGCATGGTTTTGAAGCCCATATCTCATGCACGCGTGCGCCTTTTCGCAACGTACGTACGAGTGTAATGGCCGCGCGCGCACAGAGACGTCGAGTCATGAAAATCTCACACATAACATTTTTTTGAACTTGGCATCTCTGTCTACCCCCGTCTCGATCGGCCATTTTGTTACAATTCATAACAAAAATGGCCAATCGAGACGGGGGTAGAAGGAGAGAACAATGTTATATCATAACCTTGTTCATTGAATGAGTGGTTTGGATAGGCTTCACTACTGCTACCCTCCGCTCCAGATCCGAATGGGTGGAGTGCAATGGAGCCTATCTGAACCCTTGCCTGAGGTACATGGACATCTGAATTCATTAATATCAGTGCAGTCATGCGCATGCCTTACTTTGGTGCAAGTAAAAATTTACGTCACTGCAAGTAATACCTCTTGATCATCCAAGCGATAGTACCTTAACTGCCACATAAATCAGTCGAGGCGCACGGCCAATATGGGACTCTTGCTCTCTTCAATGTGGGATACAATCTCCCATATTCAAGACTTGCTTTGCAAGAGAACAAAAACAAAAGTGCAATTTCTTCCACCCAAAATTTTTTCTCACTAAGGTCAGAAGCTCATTTGTTTTGTGTGTGGATGAGAACAAAAATCCTTATCAAAACCAAAGTTGACTGAAAATTTAAAGTAGACGGTGAAAAGTGGTAATTTTTCATGAGGAATTTGGTATCACATTTTGATTTGCCACCAAGGTAAGCCTTTTGCAGCAAATGTAGACAAACTTTATAAACAAAGGAAATTAGTCTCTCAAAGTGGAGACTGTCTCTGAAATGGGATACCCAAATTCTTTACAAAAGTCTCTGATATTGGAGATAATCTCTCTCATGGGAGAAAGTCTCCCATATTGGCCATGCGCCTCTACTGTAAATATGGTATCAAATTATTTGGGGTTTGTGAGGTGTCATACTGTCAAGCTTTTTTTTACTTACAGGCTTTAGATTGTAAGATTTTATCGACTCTACCGACCCCCTCTCGGGGAATGAGAGTACAAACATTACAATACATGAATACAAAAGCATAAGTGATAATACGAAAACATAAGCGATAATATATGTACAACATGTACGTGAAAATAAAAGATAAAATATTTACAAGTCAAGGCGTTTAGGGCGTTTGACTACCCTACAACTATGTGTACACACATTCTGATCTAGATCTACTTTATACTTTCTATAAAAACTACTGTCTTTGGTATTGAAAAATGCAATAACATTATTCTGACAACTTTTTTCTATTATTTTTTAGTGGCAAGCATTATTTGAATTAAATAGCTTAGCCATGTGCAATGCATTTGGTCTACTGGCCGCTAGATTACTTGGTAAATACCAAAGTCTCCGTGAAAAAAGGGACAAACACAAATGTAATGAAATTCATCTCCTATGTCTGCATGTGAACATAGAGTACAATACAGTTCATCTATCAGGCTTGCATCAAACATTCACTTATTACAGGCAATCCATCTGAATTTTATAGTAACACAAAGTCTTTCTTACACAGGATCTGTAAATACTTTTCAAACTTCAAAGTATCCTTAAACATTCTATAGTATGTACAAATTCTATTTGACCATTTGTCTGCCCGCCACTCTTGAGTATTTAAATAAAATCTAACTTTAGCAGTGTGTGAAATGCATGTAGCACTTAATCCATTCCCCTGTGCTAACCACACCCTAGTCCTGCGTAAAATAATAAAAAACTGAACAACCGTACAGTAAAACAGGTAAAACATTGTCTGTCAGATGATAATTGTAAAGCAGTGTTGTAGTGCCTTGATGCTCGGCCTTGGCCTTAAGGCGCCTTAAGGCCTACTTTTTCAAAGCCTTGGCCTTGAACATTCAAGCCTTGGCCTTGAGAGGGCCTTGGCCTTGGCCTTGAGGATTTCGAGCCTTGAAATTTCAAGGCATTTTCAAGGCATTTTCAAGGCTTTTTCAAGGCATTTTGTATTTTGTACTTTTATTTGCTTTTATAAAAGTAAGTATAAATGTTAAAATTGTTCTGTATATCTAATGACACAAATGGTCAATACTACCAGTCAGCAGTAGTAGCAGCTGTAGTAGTAATATACTAGCAGGGCCATCAATTGTGATTATCACCATTATCAAGAATTATCATCACATAATTACATAACAAAGAGAAGTGATGAAAATAACATTATTTATTGGTAATATCATGACCAATGATGATAATGACAATATTAATAATAATGATAATAATGATTATGATAAAGATTATAGTGATTTTATGACAGGAATAATTGTAACAGATCCGACTGCAATTTCGACAATTTTCAGACTTTAAAAATAGCTAACTCTAAAGAATGATAACAAGGTTGATTTCTATTCCATTAGGATTTTCCTTGTATTATTTTCTTTGACCAACAAGAATGTTTTAAGTCTTAATGATTATCTGAAAAGATTTTGTAAACTTGAACACAATCTTTAATTTTGTCATTTCCAAATAGGATATGTCAATGGCATGATGAGCCAAAATTTTGAGAGGCTAAGCATGGCATCTAGAGCAAAATTTCTGCTCCAAAAAGTTGAAAGCAATTGAAGCGAGCACAATTTTTCACCCTTATACTATTAGAAAAGCTAATTTTGTGATATATTGTGACAATATGTTCAGAAAATGATATCAATTTCTTTTAATATGTTTATTCTTGGTGGTGGAACTTCTTGTCTCGCTCTTTTTTTCGGGGGGGGGGGGTGTCCTGTTATTTATTAAACAGGCAAGAAAGAGGAATGGGAAGAGAGATAGAGAGGAGAAGAAGGGGGGCTGGTTTGGTAGAAAATACTGCAAAATCGGTTAATATGTTGATTGACAGTACATCTAATTGAATTGTTTATATTTTGTTTTGGGTCTAGTGTCTCAGATTGACAAAACAAAATAATGGTTTGGCAGTGAATTTCATTTCACTAGTTTCACGGAAATAAACAAACAAAACTGACAAGATTCCTAAAAATGACTCGTTTTCAGGTCAGCATTTGAACATTTCAACTTGTGCTTTGTGCTCTCTTGCCCCCCCCCCCCCGAAAATTCTCTGTAGGAAAAAAATGCCTAATTTCCAAAATCAAAACTACCCTTTTTCCCAAATTAAATATGCCCTTTTTAAAAAAGAAATACATATTTTATAGTAAAACATGATACATTTTAGGTTACAAAATCACCAAATTTTTGGATCGCGCTCGGACGCATAAATTATTTAAAGTAAGGTTCTCTTTCTGTTCCTGTTCACACACAAAAAACGCTAAGAATGTCCTGTTTTCAGGTTGGAATGATCAAATTTGTAAATTTTGGAGCTCGCGCTTAGCGCTCGCATAATTTGATTGGTGAAATAAGTATCCTATTTATGAGTCACTGAATGTAGTCAAGAACAGCTTCCTTTCTGGTCACTAAAAATTTAAGCTCACGCTCAATTCTTTAGTAAGATGCACATCTTTTTCATGATTACAATAACAGCTCAGAATATTTCATTTTCATTTCTTATTACACGAAATGTCCAGAAGTTTGAGCTTGTGATTTGTGCTGGCAACATCTCGCAAGGCTGCCCTAGCTTTTAACAGTGATTATCGCAATAACTGACCAAAAATCAAGTTTTACAACTTCAGAATTGATTTGTTTTTTTCAAAACCGCTTGCTCGCTATGCTTTCTTGCAGAAAAGTAAAGCCTAAGTCAAAATATCTGTCCTATCAATTAGAAATCACCTAAAAAGGCTTTGCTGAACTGAAATTCTACAAAACACACAACTTCTTCATGCAGTTGTTAATCTCATTTGAAAATATCTGTTTGCACTAAATGCTATTTTTTAGCTTTGACCCCTCCCCCAAACAAAAATATGTTCTGCCTCTCCTGTCTCAGGGAGTAGAGAAAGACATATGTTGAGATTGGTCATGCCAGGATCAGATCACCTTGGTAATACCGGTAATAATCAATGCAATCTAAATCGCCTAGAAAAATAATTAAATGAACAAAGGTAACTATATCATTATTTTAGTAACATATGTCTAAATCTATCATGAAATTATTTTCATTTATGTACAAGGGTCAAAATTTTCACTCGCTCACACCTTTTATACACTTTGTCTTGTGCGTCATGTCTGCCGCCTAAGAATTGTTGTCCCATTGTTACATATATTGAAAATTTGAAAATGCCTTGGCCTTGGCCTTAGCCTTGAGGTTTTCAGGCCTTGGCCTTGGCCTTGGGTTTCCATGCCTTGGCCTCAGCCTTGGTTATTGAAGCCTTGGCCTTGGTATTAAAGCCTTGGCCTTGGCCTCGGCCTTGGAGGTTTGAGCCTTGACTACAACACTGATGTAAAGTTCTACATGTACATTGTAAACAAAATTCTCTGAAGTTTAATGTCTGACATAAAGCTGAAGAATGTGTACATGTAGTTACTTGTCATACCTACTACAGTGTACATACTTTGTGTTTGTCTAGATGCATTGAGTGTTGAAAAGAATTGGCCTTAAATGGCTTTGATATTAATCAAGAAATTCAACCAAATCCGTATACATTAACCTAGATCTTATTTGACAACTTGGGAAATACGGAAAGAGGGGAATGATTACCAGTAATTTTATCAAGATCCACGCATATACTACTGTATATTTTTCTTAATGTGGTCTTCCCCTTTTTTTGGTCTCTCTTTCAGTTCAACTGATGATGTCACACCAAGAGCAGTACACTCACACATGAGATGAATTGGAAGAATATTGTTCCTTTATTACTAGGACTGCTCACTGGAGTACTTTCAGCCATCAGTCTGTTGCAGTACCAGGCATTGGTCATGCCAAGCATCGCACCTGATCCCGAATACTCATTGGGAGGGACCACCTTCTACTTTGTATCGCTCCTCAAAAGGAGAGACTCGGAGAAGACGAAGCAGAAAGATGATGGCAGAATCAATGATGATGACAGAAGAGAAGAGTGGCTCAGTCATGAAGGAAATAAGAATATGGGTAGGACAAAGCGTGAGAGTGCGGAGGGTGGGGAAAACAAGAAGGAAGCGACGGAACTCCATGCAGACTTAAAGGATATAGGCTCAGGAAATGCTTTTGATACTTCCCTCGATGCTCAACCTTCCAAGGACAAGACAAAGATCCTCTGCATGGTTGCACTTGCAGGACTGGACGTTGCAAGCTATGCCACATACAGCACAACCCTACAGAATACATGGGGGAAACATTGCAGCAAGGTTCTGTTTGTTAGCGACAGGTCCATCCGTGTGCAAGCAAACATTCTTCGGACAGACCTTAAACCTGGGGAATCTCACTCTTGGTCAAGGACTAAGATCCTGCTGAAGGAGGCCTATAGTTTTGTAGAAGAGTTTGATTGGTTTGTCAAAGTGCCCTATGATGGATTTGTGGTCTTAGAGAACCTTAGACATCTTGTACAGCTCCATCAAACTAACATCCTGGGTTACATCGGCCAAGTTTTCGAGGGACCCGGTACAGACGGCTCTGTCTTTGTCCTGAGCCGCTATGCAATGGAACTAATAGTGCCTACCCTAATCACCTGCACCCCTAGATTCCTGCAAGGTTTTGATGATGGTGAGGTGTTGGAATCCTGCTTCAGGAACACTGATGTGATCTCCTTGACGGATGGACGTGATCAGTCTGGTATTTTCAGATTCCAGATGAAGGTCCCTGAATTGGAACTACCTCGTCTTGCTACCAGCCGTATGCAGTGGAACTTGAAATACATTGAACACCCAGAAAGACAGGTGGGCCTAGGAACAAAATGAGTCTGAATGAAACTTTACAGCTTTAAATTCGGAAAAGTGATCTACATGTATGCATTCATGTATTGTCCATCTAGTTCCTTTTTTGGTGTGTTATTAGCTGAATTTCCCATTCCTGAAAGCTTATCCCTCATATTCAGCAAAATATTCACTTGCCAGTTGAAAAGGGAAAAGAAGGCAAATAATTTAAAACATTTTTACAGAGCTAATGGACCATTTCCTAGTTGTCAAGCACTTTTGGTTGAATAATTGATATGTGAAATTCTTCATTGTCATTGGATGACTTGGCTTTGATTACACATGAAATTGTGTAAACAGCAGAATAGGGTATTAGACTAAAAAGTGAAATTATACATTATTTTCCCTTGGCGCCCCAAATCTGTTAAGAGTTCAGAACCACTTTACATTTATACTTTATAGGGGTCATCGTGCTCCCGAATGAACCAACAATGATTCCTGTATTAAGCTCATGGATACATTGGGTCAGATGCATGAAAGTAGCAATTGCTTTTGCTTGGCTTCTGCCTGATTGGTATGCACAGAAATTAGCAAGCAAATGCTTTTGTAATAAGTTCAAGCAATCTATTCTATTTGCACTCCTTGACGATTAAGCCATTGCTAAAAAGTGTATGCATAAAGTGAACATTTTACTCGTGCATTTAAGCACTTGCTTGGGTTTTTTTCAAGCTCCGTCAGAGCAGCTTGAGCGTTTGCTTGATCAGGGCATTCGCGTTTTTAATCATGTTTATGCACCTGCAGCCTGTTGCATAAAACTTTTTACCCGAGAAAACTCCGGTAAAACCTGAAAACTAAGATTAGTCTGATTTCTGCCATTGACTTTAACACAGGGCAAAAATTCAGGTAAAAATACCTGAGTTTTCTCAGGTAAAAAGTTTTATGCAACAGGCCCCATGATTGGCGAGCAGTTGCGTACCAGCAATTGCTACTTTTTATGCATTTGACCCATTGCCACTTGAAGACATTGCACACCTGTGGGTGGTCTAACATGAAAACATTTGTCAGTTGCCCTGGAAATTAAAAAAGAATCCCCATTCATTGCAGTGTTAAAGCTTATCCAATGTAGCATATTTAGGCAGTTAAGTTGTGAAAGGTAGCCCCCAAAATAAAATAATTTCATTTTTTTTGTCTGGTCCATCGCACATAAACTTTCCATGTGTAAATGTATATCTTCCCAGACAATTTTCCTCCCACTATAAATAGACCCGATGTCCTTTCCCACTTACCAGATTTTATAACAAATGATACCTTTTTTTGAGATGAACTTGTTTTATCATCTTTCTTTTCAGGATGAGAGTTGTTGTGAGGAGTATCCAGTCACTTTCCATGCTGTTGATTTTAAAGAGATGTACACGTTGGAATATGCGATTTATCATCTCCGACCCTTTGGCATAGGCAACTATATGTGCCCCTCTACCAGTGGACTGAGGTGATGGCTGCAACCTTTGACCTTTCATGACCAGAACAATAGAACTTGGGGGCTGCAGGTTAGTGGATATGTGCTGACAGAGTATGACGAGGGCCAGGATTTGATTGCTATAGGAAAATATGTGAGTTTTCACACAGGTGTAATAAGGTATGATACAAACTGTGAGCCTCTCTACGGGATCACTAATCTGATGAACAGAGTTGTGATGATAAAGCGGTCTGTAATGGAATATTTTTTCATAGTGTGTTTATTTAAATGCAGAATATTTTTGTTGAGAAAATCATTTTTAATACCACACCTTTTTGCCTGGGAGGCATTTTGTGTAAATACTTTCATGTCGAGCAAAGTCTGTTCTGTTTAAAATCTGTTAGTTTCATGTACAGTGTACCTCAGTAAGACTATAGAGTCAGACACTTGTGTTGGCAAACTTGTCAGACTGCAAATTTTAAACTCTCCTGTTGAGGTGCTCAAAGTATAATTGAACTCTTACCACTCATGTCTACAACTCTCCAATGGTCACATTGAAAGCAATAAGGGTGGATAATGAACAATTTTCCACACATGTCGCAGATAAATTGTTGCCACGTTTGGTGATTAATATCTCATTTTGAAGCTAGAACTATAGGCCAAATATATTAAATAAGTAAAATTAAACCTTATTAATCAATTAGTGTAATTAATATGCATACAATAACAGATTATTTGTTTCTGTTATGGATTCAAGTATTGATGTTACAAGATTGAAAATGCTAAATACTAGAGTGATCCAATGAACATGTAGCTTGAACTTATGACACCATTTTTTGTGGAGCAGGTCCAATTTTGGAGAAAAAAAACTCATTCGAGAAATCATATTTACATGGATGTCAATGTATTAATTAGCAGTTAATGAGCCATTTAAAAAAGGAAAACAAAGGTATTTTGGGACTTACAACTTTTTCATTATTGAATACCTATAACATAAACATTTAAAACAAAAAACAATTTGACCCTTTTTTTTGCGAAATTGAACCACTTTTTGACTTGTGACCCCAATTTTTTTTCCACAAGTATGGATTATTTTCTACCAGCTACAAATTTACATTATGGTAGAGTTGACAGGAAAAAGAGATATATTATGCACATATACATGTATCAGGCTTGAGAAAGTAAAGTGGGATTTATCCGAGGTTGGACTGGCAATTACTATTTTTCCTGAGAAAAATAGTTACATTGCCAGTCCAACCGAGGATTAATAATTCCCACTATGCTTTCGAAATAAACGCCTGATTTATTTGTTTTATATCCCCTCTTTAACTTGTGGACCTAGTCCTTGCTGATGTTTGACCAAATCTAACGTTGCCAGACCTAGTCCTAATCTAACATTAAGCCTGTTGAGCCAATGCTAAGCAGTTCCTGTTTAGGCTTCGCGCGGCTTCTACACGACTGCACTCAATGAGAGGTCCGCTGCGCTGCGTTGGCCGTTAATACAGTTGCACTCAAAATGTAAATAGATATGCGCAGGCTAAATATAGGTCTAAATTCTAACTGTTATGCTCTAAAAATTAGTATCGGATCTTGACTCGCCTTGTTACGTAGGCCTATATTCCAAATTTAAGGATCCTGTATGAATGATAGTCGGAATTATATTTTCTGCATTGTAATCTAGACCCAATTGCAGTGTTTTTTCAAATTGTTGGTAGCGGTCATTTGATCGAGAGTTTGTATTCTTTTAAATTTATTTATGATCGATTACAGATGATCTGGGTCAAGTCAGGGAGCATGAGCAGTCCAACGTTGAGAGAAAATATCAAGCATGAGCATGCGCAGTTCTGCCCATGAAAGTATATCGAAAAATATACGGAGCCACAAGAAAACTATACAGATCTATTTGCAGCGATGTGTTTCCTAATAAAATTATACTTTGTCACACGATTGCGAATTGACCAATCGTTAATCTAGAATACTCATGAATATTCATAAGAGGGATATAGACATTTCTATCCTTAAGTAATTTATAGTGCATTGCATTTATCTGTAATCCCTGGGGAGTGTTTCATGAAAGGACTTGTCGGACGTTTTATCCGACAAGTCCTGTTTTATCTGACAGTTACTATGGTAACGGTGCTTCTGAACCAATGAGAATCCAGCAAAGTTGTGAGATCTGACAACTTGTCGGACGAAAATATTGATGAAACGCTCCCCTGATCATAAAATCTGTAGAATCTATTGATGGTTCAGTCAGGAGGTACAGTATAAAGGTAGTACATTCTATCACGATGTCTTTGTATTTGAACATAATGACCAGAAATTATTGTCTTCATCAGGGTTCTTCACAAGAACTGTTGAACCACATAAGGACCAACAGATTTGAATTTTCTTGTTTTCAAGATGTTTAATGCCAGTGACTCGGCGACTGGACTTCTTATGGCATCAATATACACGTGCATACAGGCTGTGTGGTATGCAGCCAGCCAGCTGCGCTCCACTGCATTATCGAGTTAACCCCCATATGTAGCTTTGCTTACCAAGAGGAAGAACAAGCGCTGCAGTGACGTGAATAAGTACATACATGTAATGACTTCAATTTCCAATCTGAAACCGTTGATTTGCTGCAGAATCTATCAGTTTTAGAAATTATTCTACCTTATACATCCACACGGCAGAGAACAGCCCATTGATTGGCTACGAAACTCTTGGCCAGTTCCAGCACGGGGAGTATCACTCAACTTGCTTTTTACTAGCGGGTTAATTGGTTGGTTTTGTCAGAGTACTTGTGCTTGAATGTTATGGTTGATCCATCCTTGGTCTAAGCTGTCTATAAAATATCACATTCCAATATGAAATACCTCCAGGTTTTATGTGATTTTTTGCAGAGTTAAGATCAAATCGAATCTAGGTGTTTGGGCAAGGTTGATGGAGACCCCCACCCCCCCCCCCCCTCTTTACTTGGCATATTTACTTTGTTGGGGTCTTCAGGGACTCCTTCTTGAGGAGCTTCCTCTCATATTCTTGGCAGCCTCCTTCATTGACTTTACACTCGCATTTGGATGCTGTGCAGCCGCTTTTTCTTTAGAGCTAGAGCAGGGTGAAAACTCATATGAGCATATGAACTTTAAAGGAAATGTAAGATTATAGTAAAGTTCAACAATTTGACAAGAAATAAAACACAATAGCAATCTTTGAAAATGATGTCCTTATCCCATGTTTCTATATCTCTGTAGTGAGAATGATTGTCATCACAAAATGAAAACATCCATAACATCCTCATTCTTTAACGGATTGCCCTCGTATTCCATTTGTCTGTCTTTATCCTGCTTGTAAGTCTTTTGGTATTGGTATTTGTATTTATGCATTGGCACTTGACGCTCCACCTATCAGGGAATGACTTGCCATTTCCTGCCTTGTAAAGAACTTCTTTATTCACATTTATTTTATCAAAAAGAGACAAGTCATCTGGATACTAAGTGGGAAACATTTTCAGCACGGTATAACATGAATTGAGGGCTCTCTGTTCACTCCAATGATACAAATTCTTAACAACAGGATAACTTTGAAAAAATACGATACAGGTACTTTGTTTGTCTTAAAACAAATTATGTATGTATAGACAAACAACTGAATATACATTACAATGTAATGATTAAAGGACAAGTCCACCCCAACAAAAACTTGACTTGAATAAAAAGAGAAAAATTCAACAAGCATAACACTGAAAATTTCATCTCGGATGTAAAACAAGAAAGTTATGGCATTTTAAAGTTTCGCTTCATTTCACAAAACAGTCATATGCACATCTCGGATGGTATGCAAATGAGGAACTGATGACATCACTCACTATTTCTTTTGTATTTTATTATATGAAATATTTTTATTTTCTCGTTATTGCCATGTGAAATGAAGTGTCATTCCTCCCTGAACACGTGGAATTAACATTTTGTGCTTCAGGCAAGGAGGTCCTAATCGTCAAATTCGTAAAAATTGAAATATTGTATAATTCAAACAAAACAAAACAAAAGAAATAGTGAGTGACATCATCGACTCTCTCATTTGGATGTAACTGGCTCGTTCATTGTTTAAAATAAGCGAAACTTTGAATTGTCATAACTTTCTTATTTTAAATCCGATTTTGATGAAATTTTCAGCATTGTGCTTTTCTGATTTTTCTCTATTGATTCAAATCAACATTTTTCTGAGGTGGACTTGACCTTTAATGTTTGTATACTCTTGCCATGTTTGAAATTCATTAGTTACATTTCTCTTAATAACCTGTTGGATATTCCATTTTTTCCCATAATGACACCATTAATTGGCCAACTCCTTAATGCCACTCGCTATTAAATAGACCATATTGATTTCCACTACATTGAATATATAAAACTTTATTCAAAAGAATACCTGCATAATGAAATATTTAACTTTGTGCTCATGACTTGTTATTGAATGTAACATGTAAAACCTGTGTATAGTTTTCATTAATACCAAAATGCACCTAAAGTATCACCATTTCAATTCATTGCCAATTAATAAATATGGATATAACCTATAATAGTTATGATGTGAAAGATATGAAATGAAATGAACAATACCATGAATTTACAAATTTCTCAAAACCTTTGTTTTTGCTTCAGATCACATATTTGGTTAAAATTCATACATATAGAAATTGTTACAAAAATCATCCAACACAGCCAAAAAAAAAAAAAAACCTTATTTGTATTCAGAATATGCACATAAACATTCAATGTATGGACTTAAACAAACCTACAGAAACCTACTATAATCACAAAATTAATACAAAAAGTACACAAGGACCCTTTTTAAAAACAAACATCACCAAAAGATAACACTATATCAAGAATTTAATATTTCACATTTTCTCAGAACAAAGGCAGTTGAAAAAATATTTATCAATCTCTAAACGTTAGTAAGTCTGTCATATTAGATTATATTCAGTTATCAATTTCATTGTTGACCAATTACCAAAAATATACACAGGCTTTAAATCATCCTCCCATTTAACTTCAAATACCTTCTAATCATACAATAAACCAATAATCTGCTATTGCATATCTAATGCTGTAAAAACAAAATTACGATATAACTTTTTAAAAATGATATTATTCACCTTGACTTGGTCATCGTCATCTATCACAAACAACTCCCGATACTTCCTTTTAATTCCTCGAACATCAGACACCTACACATAATTCACAAAACACAAAAATATAAATTGATGTTTTCAAAATACATAAAATATCGAATTATATATATACAAAACTCACCATCATAATAAAAAACATTATTTATAAAATAATAACTATTCTTCTACGTGTACATGTACATGAACACTATTTCCAAAACATGTGGAAAACCTCTCGCAGTCTCACCTTCAACACACCATTCAATATACATGCAGCACCAGTGCTGACTTTCATGGTAAGGGTCATTAACCCTAAAAAACTTTGACATTGACTATATGACCCACAACTCATGCCAACTTATCAACAATACTTCAAGTATTAAATATCAATACATCTATCTACCAAAATCCCCAAACATACAAACACCAATATAATCCTTTTAATTACTTTTAATTGTGTATTAAACACATTACAAAAAACAATACACATTATTAAAGTATCTCAATAAATAATATTCCTAATGTGTTATGTCATAAAATCTCAAAATTTAACAAATGGCCATGAGTCTTCAACTCGCCACTTTTTTGTTACATCATCAAAGACAATAATATCACACCCATAAAATTGGTCACAACTTTGAATAAATTTACCCTATCCATACAAATACTTTTCCTCAAAAAAAAAAATCAGTTTTTAAAATAACAAACAACTTACACTTGATACAACTCCTGTAATTGACACTCTTCTCTTGGCTGGCGACTCTTTTGCAGTCCTAACGGGAACAACACGTGGCTTCAAGTACTCTACTATTTCTTGTCTAACTTCAAACTTTCCACATCTTGAACATACCTATAATTACATTTAAGCAAAACAAAAAAAAAATATATGAATAAATTAGAAATTAATCATATGATATACATGTATAATTCATCTCAGCAACACCAATCCATGTCATATCAACCAGTGCTTGTTACCAAAACTTAATCTTTGGCTTCAATTTCTTAATCTTATACCCAAAACAGTCTTACAAAACCTACTTTTGCAAAAATGAACTAACATTAAATAACAAGCAGCCTCCAAAACCAACAATACACATAAAAAAAAAGTTCAAACCTACATATCACTCTGAATTATTAATTTCCATACAGTTGCAATTCAATTTTCAGTAGTAACTCAGAATAATTTTTGTATTGGCCAGAGCACTCATAAGCTTGAATATTGGGCAAATTTTGTGTACGCCCTTTAAACTTTCTTCTAATCTGCGCTTTCGTTTTTGCATTGCTTCCCGCTTTTTTAGCTCTACATCACTAGACCTCCTTGTGGCATCATAAAGTCTCTTTTTGTTTTTCAGATCAGAGTCCCGTATTGTAAAATATCCTCCTGGGATATCCATGGCTCTCATTACCCTTTCTCTCCCTTCCCCCCCAACATTGAATTGTAAGATTGCAAGATTCACCGCGGCTTCTGCTCCAATTGGACCACGCCATTGGTGCTTGGGCGCCCTATTTCATATTAGCCCGTTCAAAGACTCATTCTGATTTTGTGAAAAACCAGGCAAACAACGTTCTAACAAATTTGTGTCAGACAGCCTTTTGTACAGATCTTTGAGCAAGTCTAGGAAAACTGGGTCCAAATGGTGCCTCTGGTTGTCCATTTTCCCATTGAGTTTGTATGGGCACCAGCTGTCCGATGGACAGTATTGATGTCTGATATTATCGTCTGGAAGCTTAGTCTCGTGATAAAGAGTTGCCCAGACTGCATTGGACATGTTGGTAATGCAGGCATTTCTTTCTTCTTGTTTTGACTGGGTAGTATTTTGGCGTATGGCATTCCTGTACAGTTCACCCATTCTTTCACACATTTTTAGAGTCAGTCGACCACCCCCACCACCAACTGGCTTGCCATCGGCCAATTTTCCCTTGGTTGTTGTCCGAACCTTATCTAAACCTTTGTACATCCTTTTACCAACATGTCCAATGCAGTCTAGCTACACCACATCCTCTTCGCTGTCTCCATACACATTCCTAACTGCCTCGAATGCAGAGCTATCGCCATCTCAAATCATCCACTTATATCGCATGTTGTGCTTTTGTATGGAATTTTTCCATAGGACAAGAGCCCCGGCAGCCTCCATAGCATTACTTGAACCATCATGATTTCTTTGACAGTTCCCGTTCTCTTTGTGTTGCTTCTGCCACTTTCAAAATTCGTCTTTTTACATTTTGCCTCTGTGCTGTTTACATTCTTCACATATTCGGGAAAGGATGTGGCGGTCCAGCACTTTGCCTGTATCCGCTGATATCACTAGGCCAACCCCGATGTTTGATCGATGGCCTCGCGTCATCCAGGTTCCATCATATGAGACGGTGACATCTAAAATTGAGTCCGAGATGACACATGAATCCTCCTCCATCAGGAGTTCACGTAGACCCTTTGCTGCTTCAGCCATTTCTTCTGCAACGGTTTTAGCTGAAGATGCTACATTTTTTACTTGACGTGCAAATGCTTTCTCTGACAATGGTGGAGGCATGTTCAGAATAGCGCAAATATCAGCTATGCCTCTTCTTCCGGTCCCCACTTCGATGGATGCCAGAGCCAAACGTTTGTTTATGTCACTTACCTACTGGAAAGTAATATGGCAAAACATTTTCATTTTTCAAGCTCTATTTTTAATAAAGAAAAAATAATTTAAAAAATCAAATTTAATTAAGAGCCAAGTTATATAATGAAAAGCTGCAATGGAAACTGACAGTGTAAAAAAATCAAGCATTTGTAAAAACGAAGAGAGAAAATTACCCAAACATTGTTAACCTCATTTTGCCACACGGAGAGATGTAACTGAAAACAAGGTGATTATATCATAACCTTGTTCATTGAATAAGTGATGCTAGTCTACATTTTATGAATTCAATTCCCTATTTCTATGGGGCATTTTGTCAAAATTAAGTAGGCCAACGTTAGGCTTAACCATCTTACTTAATTTTTAAACTTAATGATTATCTTTGTTCTTATAGAATTAGATCTTAAATGTTAACCAACCTTAGTCCTCTTAGTGACTCTCACTTGAGGGATGCCATCTCTTGACGTGACAACGTTTGGGTCCATCAACATGAAAAAATCCCTCGCCTTCAATTTGTTTACAGTCTCTACTGCTTTCTCATTAGATGGAACTTGAATTTCAACAACTTCTCCCCTCTTCTCGTCGATGGCCGCGCCACGAAAAAACTCATAATTTGACTTGGTCACGGATCGTACCTCGAAAACCTCCAACAAACACAACTTTATCGTAATCACCATTATGATTAACAAACAAATCGATGTCAGAAATCAAAACGATGAATCAATAAAATAAGAGGGTATAACGATGTAAACAAATCAAGCTTGGGTCCATGAACATGAAAAAATCCCTCGCCTTCAATTTGTTTACAGTCTCTACTGCTTTCTCATTAGACGGAACTTGAATTTCAACAACTTCTCCCCTCTTCTCGTCGATGGCCGCGCCACGAATAAACTCATAATTTGACTTGGTCACGGATCGTACCTCGAAAACCTCCAACAAACACAACTTCATTGTAATCACCATTATAATTAAACAAATCGATGTCAGAAATAAAAACGATGAATCAATAAAATAAGAGGATATAACGATGTAAACAAATCAAGCAATCATCACTTAAATCGAACGAAATATCATAAAAATTTAGTCCAAAAGCAAAGAGCTAAAACCGTACACGAGTGAGTAAATGTTAACAAAATGGATGCCGCACCAACCAAACAAACATGTCTCAACTGCCTCACTTTAAAGTTAATTAAAAACAATAAGCCTAAAGAACTACTTCCACGGCCACACACACATACACACAGCACGTGCCTAGACACGTGCCACTACAAAAAATACACATAAGACACACGACCTTAGCTCATGGAACAAAACAAAATCCCAAACCGTAGCACAACACCCATCAGCAAACCTAATCAGTAAAAATATAGTTCATTGGAATAAAAATAATCCACAGCACAATTAAATATATCCTACATGTATGGCAAACAAATACACACATCCATTTCCAACTCACAGGGTAAATATCCCAGTATATATCAAATATCACTTAAAAAATGAATTTCTTAAATATATGCAAATAACAATGTTAAAACGCGACGTGAACATACATCCAGTGGTTATCGGTCCATACCAATCAAGTTTCCGGACAGTTGTCCAGCCACCTTATTTATACTTTCAATTTTATAAGAATTACAACCAATATATTTAATTTATTTATGGTAACAAAATACTATAAGGAACAAATATCAATCAGAATCAGCACAATTTAGGCTATACTTTCAAATTATTCTTGAAAGAAAAAGAATACAAGTGCGAAGAACTTTAAGTGCGAAGAAGAAGCATTTTGATATTGTGGACGAACAACGAATGCCATGGAATAAGCTTATCTGAAAAATTAAACAAAAGGAAAGAGATTTTGTTACCTTTCACTGCCTTCAGCTTTGCAGAATCAAGTGCAGGCCGTACCGCATGGTCTTTGTACCTGTTGCACGTCTGCCCAGTTACAGAACTTTCCCTTAAAAGAGGCGTTCCAAACACTGCTACTGCGAGGTTTTTCACCATGAGGCTATTCTTAACCTGCCCAGTGATCGCTTCCATTTTTTCTGCAGGTAGGATTATACCTGCTCCTAAGGACACCTTGAAATGAGAATGAACATACAGCAGGAGTTACCTTGATTGCAAACAAATAATAAATTTAATACCTATCATTGTTACTTGATTTTAAATTCATTATAAGCCTATCCCACTTTAAATAATTTTTTACATGAAAGATTGCTCCAACCAAGGAGCTTCTAAGCCAGAGGTAGTCAAGCAGTGGGACCATCTAAACAGCGTAGCAAGTAAAATGATGCCATACAGGAAAGATGTAGAAGTATCGTTACTTATCGGTAATGATTGTACAAGAGCAGTTAGACCACGTGAAATCATAAGTGGAAATGAAGATGACCCATATGCCCAGAGATCATTGCTTGGATGGGGAGTAGTTGGGAGAGTGCGTAAAACTCCTGGAGAACTCAAGTCTGCAACTTGTCACAAAATCTCAGTCAACTCATGCCCCAACTCTAGTTTCCAGACCAAGGTTAAGACAAATATCGGCCCTGAAAAGACCATTCAAGCATTGGAAGCCGACTTCAAAGAGGAGAAGGAAGGTCGTCCATCACTATCGGTACACGATGTGAGGTCTCCTGATATCTTGGAGGAGGGAATAACAAGGAGTCAAGATGGGAATTACGAAATGCCTGCACCCTTCAAGTCAGATCAAGTCCAAGTGCCTGATAATCGTCCTCTTGCTGTTAAGAGATGGAATCAACTGAATATTCCCCATCTTTCTCACATAGGGGGAGTATGGGAAAGACAAATTGCTACTTTTCGTCGTACTCTAGAGCCCCTTCTAATCAGCTCAGGAAACCAGCTCGACGATGAGTCTTTCAGAACATTCTTAACAGAGGTTGAATCAATAGTCAACTCTAGACCTCTTTCGACGACAAACCTTTGTTCTCCAGATGCTCCTGAGCCTCTAACACCAAATCATCTGTTGACTATGAAACCTAAAATCGTGCTACCACCTCCTGGAAAGTTCCAAACGGCAGATTCCTATTGTCGCAAATGGTGGAGACGAGTTCAGCATCTCTCCAATGAATTCTGGCTGATATATATATATATGAATTTCCAGTTAACATAGCACAATAAAATATTTAGGAATGCAAGTTTTTAATTGAATTGAACTCATTTATTACCGAATATCACTGTCAGGTACAATTACATGTAACAGTACATCACATATAAACAAAACATTTGGTAAATGGAGCTAACATACTAGCAAGATGCTAATAGAGGTTAGCCCCAAGCAATGTCATCATAGTTCAAACAATAATTTTAACTAAATCTCAATATTGTACATCAAATTCAGTACTGATTCTACTTTTTACTTTTGCAGAAAATTGTGATCATTTCTAGTGAACATATCTACACTATTTACAATTTAGTTTTACTTGGCAGATGATTCCATAGAGGACCAGAATATGAAATTTATTGTTTTGTCAAGATTAGCATTTGTTTTTCTCTATTTCTCGTATTGTAAGGATGGTCTATGAATGAAAACAATAAAACTATGTGGCAAGTGATTATTAATAAAATTGTTCATTATACTATCAAATATTGGTATTGTTTGAAAATATTGAGAATATTTAGATCATAAAATTAAGTAGCAGAGTGATAAGTATGATGGTTGATCATTATTATTCTAGCTATTTTTGTTTAAGTAATAGTACATGTATACAGTTCAGGGTTGTTTTGCACGTCCCACCCAAACTTTACATGGCGGATAATTTTAATCCCTTTATGTTTTGCTTGCAATAACACAACATTAACAATAGTATTCAAATCGGGATGTTCCATATATTATATATCTGTCGATAAATACTTACATGTATTGCATGTTGGATTTAAAAAATATAAGGCACAATAATTTGACGAAATATAGACATGCAATGTAAATGCATGTTTGTAAAAGGACCTGTCACACATTCTGCCTCCATCAAACAAGTTTTGTCAGATAGTGTTACGACGGCTGCATATTTTTCTTGCCGTGAAACAATGTGTTTGAAATTACGTGTATCTGAAAACTGAGATAAGTTAAATAAAGGTACATGGAGTGGTCAGTGGTCACATGCAACTTTTAGATTGTTAGATGGCAATATGTGACAAGACTTTGCTAAGAGAATGCTCCTGTTCAATCTTTGAAAAAATTGCGTTGTGAACTTTTGATTTAGAATTTTTATCATGCTTGCACCACTCTTATAAAAAACAAACCAACAAAATTGCAAATGGTCTTCAGATAGTAATAAACAGACAAGTTGGACTGTGAGTAGACATTTAAATGGCATACACTGTGGCTTTCAAGAATAGAACCATGGAACATAGTATTAATTCCCTAAAGAGTTTGAATATCAATTATTAGATGACTATTGAACAAAAACTTATAATTAAAGTGCATTGTACTTGCATTTTCAGTTATTATGTTACAACAAAGGGAGCTGCACATAATTCTTCACATATAGATGTACATCAATACACGTATGAGTGTGAGTTCTGTGTTGATAATTCAATTTGTATATTGTCAGAGCTATATTTTTGTGTTATTTGTCAAAGATATGAAAGAAGAGAATACAAAAATACATGTAGAAAGATATTTGACTTTTGTGTTGCAAGGTCTCATTTATCCTTTTCCAAACCTTTGCGCAAACTTTTTTCTCCTTTTTTTGAAAGCTCCTGTTTCTTATGCAATATTTCTTCTTTTCTCAAAATATTCATATAGACTCTAACATATGCTTTAACTCTGATCTTCACCCAGTAATTTAGTACAGATGAAAACAGGATTTCACTATCATCAGAACTCAAGGACTCACACAAAACTTGCCAGCATCGTATGACATTTTCATTACTTGATACGGTTTTACAAAGGACATCTTTCAAGTTTTCGTTTTTTGCGATAATCATATTCAAAGTTTTTTGTGTTTCAATTTCCATGGCCCGAAATAGTTTGAAGACCTTGTCATTAACTGTAAACAGACCACCTCTGTTCACTAAATTTGTCCACGTGCAGGTATATTCCAGAAAGGACTCTGCTTCAATGTCCTCTTGTCCACTTTTCCAGCTTTTGAGAATGCTCAAAAATTTCTTTGCTTTTTCTGATGTTTGTTTCTGATATCTCTTCACAAGAGCATGAGGAATATATCCTGCCACATATCGAATAACGTTTTGGTCATGGTCAGTTAATGTCGCTTCTCCTCTAGCTTGGTCACTATCCTGCTGTATCCTCCTTTTAGTAATGATGAACAATATCTTTCTCATCAAATATTGTTGAGTGAGACGAATGACGTCTAATGGCACAACTAAAGTGGTTGCAGAAATGAGATCCTCCCATACTCGGCAAACTTCTGGATCAATTCTCAAATTGTGGAAGGTTGAGCACATCTTACTACTGGCGAAGGAACCAATGCGAGCGTTGTCTCCAGCACTTGCTGCATCGTAGACCTGTTCTATGATTACTCTTATGGATGCAAGAAGTGTTGTCGTACTCAAGATTAGCAGTATTCCTCGACAAATCCTCAAGACACTTTGCCCACGCTCTGTCCCCTTCAAATGCTCCTCTTTCTCAGCTGCATGCAGTGCCTCTTGGAATATTGCAGTGCTGTCTCTCAGCAAATCCTCCTTGGACATTTGGACCTTTGACCTTTGTGCTATAATAAGAACACAAGTGAAACACAACATTAATGAATAAATTAATTACATAGCAAATATAAGGCATGTCGAATTTCACATGTAACTTAAAAAAGGATAAAAAATAAATCTAAAAAAAAATAATTCATACTCTATGTACACTTTAAAATTAATGCTATCTGAGATTGCCACCAGCCCCCCAAAACATGTGATAATGGTGGTAATGACAATAATAACTTAATGATTATTTACTGATAATAAAATATGAATAATTAATGAAAAAGGTCAAGAGAGAAAAGAAGATCAATGTTGCCACAATAAGATCAGAAAATAATGCATCTTGCAACAAGCCAACATCATCTCTCCTGTTGCAGCGCTTAATATCCCACCTTTGATACTAGAGATGTAAATAATAGAGGGAACAAAAATGTGCACAAGCCTGTTTTATTTGTTCTTTGATCTGGACATATCATGGACATAGACTATCTGTAAGAGGTGTTCCTTGAGCATAACTATTGCTTGAAGCTGTACTTAATTAGACTGATTCAATATTAAGATCTACTTACAAGGAATTTTCACCCTCTTCTTTCCAGTTGTGGAGGTGCCTGCATGGGACCCATCATCAATTGCTGTATTTTGCTCAGCTGTCGGTTTTCTTTTAGGATCTGTAGCAAAATAACAGAAGAATAAACAAATAAGAAAATGTTACTGCTCCGTTAACTACATGTATATGTGAAAACAAAAATTGTGCACTTATCACGATATGGATGAAGGTCTATTGTATGGCATTATCCTGGCATCGAGGCACAGACTAGAACCTAAAAAAAAACAATGAAAAGTTCTGTCGCGATTATTCTCCTTCTACCCCAGTCTCGATAAGCCATTTTGTTATGAATTTTGAAAAAAAAATTAGGAGGTACGTATCGCAAAACAACTTTTCGTTTTCTTGAGGTTCCAGTCTTTGCCTCGATGTCAGGATGCTGTCGCACGATAGACCATCATCCATATAATCGTGGTAAGTGCATAATTGCTGTTTTCGCATTTTTAAAGTAAGTTATTGAGAGTGAGACCCCAATCTACTCAAGTCCTGTGTTTATGTCTAATTGCTCTGTGGACTCCTGGGCTCTGGCCCTGGGTTTCATTCTGGGGTGGTCTTGGGATACAGGGAGTGTCTGTAGCAGTCTTTATTTGATCTTACATGTAGAACGTTATTTAAGAGTTCCCTTTAGTCTAGTTTGATATCCCACTCTGGAAACAATGAGTAACATGTATCAAACTTCCATTCATCAGATCAGTGCCCTGGCCTGGGAACAATTTTTCAAGTAAAGGGGGTGCCGGTTTTCATGAAAGCCCCCCCCAAAAAAAAAAAAAAATGAAAATAAAACTTTTAGAAGAATAAAAAAGATTCCACTACGTACATGTAGAACCCAAGTCTGCGCACCAACCAATTTGAGTGAAGATTTAACATGAATTTCTTCTTACATGTACATGTATTTCACAAAACATTTCAGTTAATAATGTTCCTTATATTATTTTGAGTAAGCGTACCAAATTTCTCATTAAAAAATGAAAGAAAATATACAATTTCCTTGAAGAAACCTCGGGCTGTCATTTTCAGATTGAAAAAAAAAATGTAACCACATGTCTGCACACTCATTTACTATGCACATGATTTGGGGATTTTAATGAGAAAGGCTGCACTTTGAGGCCGTGACACGAAATACCCTAAATTCATTATTTTCCCATTATTTTGAGTCGAATTTTTTAATCAATATCTGTCATGTATTGCGTGTGTAATGTTCGTGCTCGTTGCATCTACTTTTACCAGAATAGCGCAGATAACGCATGTGCACAGACAAGGGGGGACTGCGCAGATTTGGGGGAACTTGCCACAATTTAGTTCTGGAGAAAAAAAATTGACAAGAAAAACAATTTCTGGCCCATTTTTATTTTAATTTCTTGTAGGAAGTTTTTTTTTAAATTCTGCTCTACTCTTGGAAAAACAAATAAGATTCGGAACTAGATCTAAAGCTGAAAACTTAAGCTTTTGCTTAGATCCTTCTTGGTTTTTTCCAAGAGTTAAAGAAAAAAAATCCTAGTTCATATGAGAAATTAAAAGAAAAAAATGGGCCAGAAAATACATGTACTAACATAACGTAGATCTCCTACGATCAGACCATATGTGAAAGTAAAAATACTTTTGTTAGTTTATTTTAATGTAGATAAACCTAGTAAAAATTTGATCATGACAATTTCAGAATTTATTGGATCAGATTCAGACATGTTTGAAGTCATAGTCCTATAATAAAAGTGATAGCATCCTATTCCTAACGTTAACTTTAGTTAAGAGAGCAAAATTCAATTACCGTCAGTTTCAGTGTCCTTGGCATTGGAACAAAATTCGCAATACCATGACCATAAATTCCGCTTCAATGTCCCCCGCGTCGAACCACTTCGGCTCCCAATACCAGCCGCTTTCCCCGCCTTGGCCATAGGGGTCCCGGCAGCGGAGCTCTCGTCTTCAACTCCGAGTTCACTGTGACGCTCGGCGGGATCACAATTCAGCTGAAGTCCGACACACTCCGCATGATACAGGCCTATTGGGCAAGTTTCGGACGAACAAGCAATCAATTGATCTGTTTTCGGCAGAGAACAGATACAAATGCCCTCATACGCCTCCGTTTCCCAGTCCACTGCATCCAAAATAAGATTTTCTTCGGTCGTAGAATCCTCCATTTCACTGACACTCGGTACACTAGTAAAAGCCGCATCCATGTTTGTTTACGGAATTCACAGTCCCATAATGCATTGCGCGGTATCGCTTCCGCAAGTTTTACGAGCGGCAGTACCGCCGCGGGAGATTTGAAAAGGGATTTCGCCAGATTACTTTTCCTGCTGATAACGATCGCGGCATCAGAGTCCAATCAAAGGAACAAGATGCGTTGTTCCTCCATAAAACGCGACGTGAACATACATCCAGTGGTTATCGGTCCATACCAATCAAGTTTCCGGACAGTTGTCCAGCCACCTTATTTACTTTCAATTTTATAAGAATTACAACCAATATATTTAATTCATTTATGGTAACAAAATACTATAAGGAACAAATATCAATCAGAATCAGCACAATTTAGGCTATACTTTCAAATTATTCTTGAAAGAAAAAGAATACAAGTGCGAAGAACTTTAAGTGCGAAGAAGAAGCATTTTGATATTGTGGACGAACAACGAATGCCATGGAATAAGCTTATCTGAAAAATTAAACAAAAGGAAAGAGATTTTGTTACCTTTCACTGCCTTCAGCTTTGCAGAATCAAGTGCAGGCCGTACCGCATGGTCTTTGTACCTGTTGCACGTCTGCCCAGTTACAGAACTTTCCCTTAAAAGAGGCGTTCCAAACACTGCTACTGCGAGGTTTTTCACCATGAGGCTATTCTTAACCTGCCCAGTGATCGCTTCCATTTTTTCTGCAGGTAGGATTATACCTGCTCCTAAGGACACCTTGAAATGAGAATGAACATACAGCAGGAGTTACCTTGATTGCAAACAAATAATAAATTTAATACCTATCATTGTTACTTGATTTTAAATTCATTATAAGCCTATCCCACTTTAAATAATTTTTGTCTCACCTGCGAAGCAAAGTGAGACTATAGGCGCCGCTTTTCCGACGGCGGCGGCGGCGGCGTCAACATCAAATCTTAACCTGAGGTTAAGTTTTTGAAATGACGTCATAACTTAGAAAGTATATGGACCTAGTTAATAAAACTTGGCCATAAGGTTAATCAAGTATTACTGAACATCCTATTAGAGTTTCATGTCACATGACCAAGGTCAAAGGTCATTTAGGGTCAATGAACTTAGACCATGTTGGAGGAATCAACTTCGAAATCTTAACCTGAGGTTAAGTTTTTGAAATGTCATCATAACTTAGAAAATATATGGACCTAGTTCATGAAACTTGGACATTAGGTTAATCAAGTATCACTGAACATCCTACATGAGTTTCACGTTACATGACCAAGGTCAAAGGTCATTTAGGGTCAATGAACTTTGGCGAATTGGGGATATCTGTTGAATTCCCATCATAACTTTGAAAGTTTATGGATCTGATTCATGAAACTTGGACACAATAGTAATCAAGCATCACTGAACATTTTGTGCAAGTTTCAGGTCTCATGATTAAGGTCAAAGGTCATTTAGGGTCAATGAACTTTTGCCGAATCGGGGGTATCTGTTGAATTACCATCATAACTTTGAAAGTTTATTGGTCTAGTTCATTAAACTTGGACATTAGAGTAATCAAGTATCACTGAACATCCTGTGCGCGTTTCAGGTCACATGACCAAGGTCAAAGGTCAATGAACTTTGGCCGAATTGGGTGTATCTGTTGAATTACCATCATAACTTTGAAAGTTTATGGATCTGATTCATGAAACTTGTACATAAGAGTAATCAAGTATCACTGAATATCCTGTTCGAGTTTCAGGTCACATGATCAAGGTCGAAGGTCATGTAAGGTCAATGAACTTTGGCCATGTTGGGGTTTTTTGTTGAATAACCATCATATCTCAGTAAGTTTATTGGTCTAGTTCATAAAAAGTGGACATAAGAGTAACCATGTGTCACTGAACATCTTGTGCGAGTTAGAGTAGTATTCAAAGTCAGCACTGCTGCTGTATTGAACCGCGTGATGCAGGTGAGACGGCCAGAGGCATTCCACTTGTTTACATAAAAGATTGCTCCAACCCTCATATCTGAATCTGAATATGCCATGTGTAGTTAGGTCATTATTATCAAAGACATGATAACTTTAGTAATAAAAGCTTGCATGTTACACTTTACACATTATGGGCTTGACGCCAACATCGGCAGTCAGTAGACAGGTCCTCCAAAAGTAGCTTCTTTCATCTACGTGATATTCATGACTAACAAGATCTTTAGTATAACTTGGCCATTGCTGCTCTAAATATTTATCAAATTTCATGTTTCTGGTATCTTTGTAAAGAGGAAGAATTATTCTTTCAGATGATTTGTTTGAGTTTATTAATAAAAATGTGATGTACATGTAAGTGAAATTTCAATCTAAATCATGGTCAAAAATAATTATTTTCATTTGACAAGTTGTTGTTTTAACACTTCATTTCTGTTCGAGCCCAAATGATATTTAAACAATGACAAAGCTGATGATCTAAGCTTTAATATGATATATGATTCAAAGATTTGGTTTAATCGGGTCAAAATCACACTTTTCATAGGCCAAACATGTATAGAAGCTTGAAAACAAGAATACTTCACTCTTTATGGCCAAAGATACCACGCTGCGCACCCGCCAAAGGTTTGAAAGCTGGGGCCTATCCAAGGTCACACTCTCAATGTAAATGTAATCTTAAATTACATGCGCCAATTGTTTTGAAACCTTATTCAACCAATCAGAATTATGGATTTCCTGCTACTCTCAAATGTCAGAAATCTTGTCTTGTATCTTGATGGAAAAGTGTGATCTTGACTCAATTAAAAGTTCCCACATATCAAGAGTGATATTGTGAGAAAGTACAGAATCTCGGCTTTGTGATGATATAAATATCATTGAGGCTCAAATTTCCTCAAAATAAAAAGCTTTACACCATTTGCAAAAGAAAACAGGGAGAGAAAATTCAGTTTTGAGACATTTTTCACACCTGAAATTCACTTATCAAAATAGTTTAGACAAAATAAATTACCGATATAAAAGAGTAACATTTACTCTTTCTAATGGTACAATACTATCTAATTTTACTTGATGATAAAGTGGTTAAATTCTTAGAAAGAAAATTTCACAATTCACAAAATTTTGTAGGGAGGACTCAGCCACGAGAGGATCTGGCCTATTTGCTCATCACAGGTCACTGCGGCCTGACTGTAGCCAGTGTAGGTAAAAGCCACATTTCACCAAGACATTAAGTCGCTCATTACTACAGTGCACATTAAAACTTACTTGACCATCTTCAGGCACATATTTATCTTCGAGAACTGTTGGTGTTGGTAGTTGTTCAGCTGGTGGGGGGGGGGTCTGGATTGGTGTGGGTCTAGGTTGCGGAGCCTTGAAAAGGGGCGTAGTGTGTTGTACAGAAGTGCTGGAGGGGGGCAGTTTCTTTTGGTAAGGAGCGATGAGAAGATGAGGATGAAGATGGATCAGGGTGGATTCTGAGACCAACTTTCTTTGCCAGGTTGCTGACTACCTCCTTCTTTTTCCTGGGTGACCTGGGTAGAAGTTTTTCAGTTTTCTTGGTTGCTCTTCCAAGACCCTGAGGACTCTTGTAGGCCTTCTGAAGTTGCGCTGATTCTGTTTTGACTTTATTAGCACGTGACTTTTGCTTTCTTGCAGCAGCTGCTTTGCGAAATGCAGTCAGCTGAGTTTGCGTCATTCCTCTTACGTGTTTCTTGCGTAGTGCTTCCACTCGTTGACTTTCTTTGGAAGAAAAGTCAGGATCTTGTTGCTTTCTTTTTGCTCGAAGTCTCCTCATTTTCTTGAAAGCAGTGAATACATGCTCTTACTCTGTTGAGAACTGACTCTTCTGTTCATGAATCAGGGTTGCAATATCCGGTGAAGGTCTCATTGCACTGGTATGGGTGCAGTCTCCGGATATCAACTTTAGCCATTGACACATGCTAAAAGAGGTGACCTTCACCTGATGCCCTCTTCTGAAACACTCCCTTGATCATCATCAGCTCTGGTATGTAGGTCTTCTGCTCCATATTGGGTGTACCACAAATTGCTTGGTAAACTTTTTCCATCTCTTTGCCCATTTCAGTTTGCCATCCTTTGTCTCTGCCTGTTCCTCTCATCAGAATTGAAATTGAAGTCCAGTACAGCCAGCTTCGTCTTTGTGGTATAACCAACAAACTAAAATGATGATCATCAGCTCTGGTATTGGGTGTAGGTCTTCTGCTCCATGATTGGGTATACCACAAATCGCTTGGTACACTTTTCCCATCTCTGCCCATTTCAGTTTGCCATCCTTTATCTTTGCTTTTTCCTCTCAGAATGGAAATTGAAGTCCAGTACAGCCAGCTTCGTCGTTGTGGTATAACAAACAAAAATTAAAATGATCTCTTTAGAGGATACATTAGAAGTGTTCAGTGAAAGGACTCCAGCTACCCGTGTGGAGGAAGTCCCGATAATAGGGCAGGGTCTTCATGAAGCGCTTTATCCATGACGATAGTTTTTCATGGGCTGGGCTGCCTGGCCGCAACCATGACACATCCTGTTCACGGTCTAATGGTACATGTTCACATGATCCTGCTCTCCCATCTAATGTAAATAGCCATTCATGTTCATTGACAATGTGATGCAGGATGGTTACAAGACTCGGTGAGGTTGCTTGCATCACCACCACATGACTTCGCGCAGTACCAATAATGGTTTCTGTGGTATACATGGCAACAATTCATGCCCACTCTTGTTTTGGACTGCAGCACTGATTTTTTTCACCAAGTTCTTGCTGCCATGCCACACCTCCCGCTGGTGTTTAATACCCTCATATTTGAGAGTGCGCTTCATCATCACTTAAATCTGGGAGAGTGCATCCGTTACTATCGTTTGAACCTCCACCTTTGTCCTCAGGAAATTCAGCCCCCTCTCAACTGCTATTCGCTTGATATTCGGATACTTTCCACTGGCTTCCTGCACCATAATGTCGTTTTGTGTGCAGGATTTTCTTAGTTCTCTCACTAAAGAAAGAAAGTTGCACTATGACCCAGAGGGTCAGCCCTTCCTTCTCCAGACGGAAAAACGAGCATTGTATTGAGGACTGCAACTTTTCTTGTCTGCTGCAGTACAAATCCTGGACAGCAGGAGCAATACAACTTCTGAATCCTGTTTAATGCTGTCCTGCTTATCATGCGTAGCTCCAGAAGTTTTGATATTGTTGCCACCTTCTGAAAACTATTTCTAGAGAAGATTATTGCAATGTGTAGATTTCCATCAAACATTCCACTGTATCTTGCCCCTAAACACCCTTTCTCACACTCCCAAGTTACAATTATTACATTACCCTTTGACACTAACCGATAGAGAAATGAGTATTGCACCTACCACAGGGCAAACTGGACTTTCTGGAGGAGTTCAACAGCTTGTTCTCATTAACGACGCACTTCTCCAATAATCTCCACTGTTTTCTCCTTTGCACTGTCCTCAAAGTCCATCCCTGGCACATTCCTTCTCATCAAATTTGGTATGGTCTCTGACTTGTGAATCTTTGGTCATCTCATGTTCAGTAACTGTTGATAGCCTTTTCTAGTGAATGAAGTATGTGGGCGTAAGGGGTGCTGTCTACAGCCCTGTTGAGTTCTCTGCCCTTGTCTAGAAATATCTCTGTTTTGTAATGTTGTTTGCCAATTTCCTGGATTGAGGTCCTTTAATGCTTGTATCTTTCCTCCTGGCAGAACTTCATCACATCAACACATGTTGATGTGATTACTTGGCTTCGACCTTGTAAGTTCTTACATGATAGGACTTTCTGATCACTTGATCATTATCAAATCCAACAAGGTTTCTGAACAATGTACAAGCGTAAAAACCCTGCTTGCACTCCTTTGATGCAACCAATAATTTCTTGGTACCAACTAGTACCAACTACTGACCTGGTTGACATTTCACTTTGTTGTCATCAGCTGGTAAAGATACTTGTTTCCTATGTCATCAAGGGTAAGAGTAATTTTTTTAGGTACAATGCTCACCATGAAGATCTCCAAGCAAACCAGTCTTCTTGCTTCACAGCAAGGTAGGCCACTCTCTCTGACAAGGTGTACTCGTCATTTATTCCAGCCAAGGCCTTGGTTACTAGAAGTTCATTCATTTGGTGATGAGGGACCTCCACCCAAACATTTTTCACAGAGCAAAGCTTTGTAGTAAGGATTCTGCTTTTTTGAACTTTTGACATCACTTCTTTCTGCCTGGTAAGAATGTTATTTACATGTAGGCTCTCAGATAGGTTTGTGTATGGCTTGTCTGGCAATCCAATGTGGTTACATGGCATCTCTCCCTCTTCTCTCTGACACTTTATCATGTTGTTTGCTAACATATTTTTTTCTTTTTGATGTCTCTCCAAAATCCTGAAGTAGCCTAGATCTTCTTTCATGCCCCAAACCTGCCTTTCATACATGTCCAAAGATGTTTTCCTTGTTTTGAGTATGGCCCTCAATTCAGCTGGAGTGTCACATTCAACCAGACTGTCTTTTCCACACAAACGTCAGTCTATTGATAGAAGTATGCTGGTCATGTTTTGATTGTATTCTGATTTCTCCTTGCTTCTGTTTTCAGTTTGTGTGCACATGATGAAAGCACCTTAACCGTGTAGCTTATGGAAAGCCTTTGACGAGGCTGCCCCACCGTGAACCAGAAAAGACTTCTTCCATATGTATTACTGAATGTTGTATGACTGTGATTGGAGATCTATCATTCTTTCTTAAAGGTTATTTTGTCTCTCCATCATGGCTGTCATTGCCATTTTGAAATCTGTATCCTCTCTCCTCCTGTGGTCCTCCAGGGTCATCCTCCTCTGCCAATCTCCATGATCTCCTCATCTGCCTTCTGCTGCCTTTCCTCCTGTTCTTGCACAACTTTCCTCATCTGGTCTAATGTAGCATGAATCTTTGATGCCCTGTCACCTGCTCTGCCTTTCTTTTAGGAGTCTTCTTTTTGCCTTTCTTTTTATCTGAAGCAGATTTCAATTGATAACAGAAATGTACAAATGTGAATTTAAACATAATAGAGACAACCATACAAAAACCACATACAACTAATTCAATATTACCTGCAATACCTGCTAATAGAGACATTAAAATGAAAGAAAACCAAAAGGACATCACTTGTTACTGCCTGGTTAGAAAGTTATTTAGGCTCTCAGATTGGTTTGTGTATGGCCTGTTTGGCCATTCGATGTTGTTACATGGCATCTCTTCTCTCTGAAACTTGGCACCATCATGCCTCAATTGGCCACAAAGCATTCAGCTCTCCTGTGTTTGAGTTGCAAACTTCTTCTGGCTGTGTTTTGGTCTGTCAGCTACAGTTCTTTGTCTTTCTTGTTCTGCTGGGGCAACATCATGCATGCTTGATGGCTCACAATTCCCTTGAACGACTGGTCTGTTCGCCTTGCGAGCCTCTGCCTGTCTGCTCACTTGTACAACTTTTTCCAATGTCAGATCATCCTTTGCCTTCAATTGATCCGACAAGCCATCCTCTAATACCCCCACAATCACGGATCAATTCATCTTTTATGTTTATTGTACTCACAATCTTTTGATGTCTCTCCAAAATCCCGAAGTATCATCTTTCATGCTCAAAACCTGCCTCTCATACAAGTCCAAAGATGTTTTCTTTGTTTTGAGTATGGCACCCAATTGAGCTTGAGTGTCACATTCAACCAGTCTGTCTTTCCCACGCAAATGCACAGTCTATTGACAGAAGTATTGTCAGTCATGTCTTGATTGTATTCCAATTTCTCCTAGCTTCTGTTTAAGATTGTGTGCACATGTCGAAAGCACCTTAACCCTGTAGCAAATAGAAACCCTTCTTCAATTGACTTCAAAAGAATAGGGCATAAGATTACTCTTATACCAATTCATTGGTTCCACGTGAAAAACACAAGTATAACTTTTATAAATGATATTTATGTATTTATTATATGATCAAGAACAAATTACAATATTAACAAGTGATCAGAAAAATTAAAGAGACAAACACAATAACAATACTAAAATTTTAATTCGTCATGAGGATGAATTAGGTGATCTGTCTCTGATTCTCATGATCAATACAATCACCATGTTAATTTAGATTAATATGATCATCATGATGAAAACTAAACTGTCATTCTGAAAAGAATGTGTTGATAACTTGAAAAACGGGAAAAGGGAAAGTTATGTGACAGATATATACACACATGTATTTTATATTTTAATATGCAATATTTTAACTTTTATACTGAAACGGGGGTTGGTTATATGATTGAATGACAATATCCAAGCACCATTTACCGACTTTAGGCATGTAGACAAATCTAAGTAGAAATCCTCCAATATATTCAAAATGTTCCAATTATTGTACGATCCTTATATTTGACACAAAACCACCAGATGTTATAAGAAAACTGACTTGACTAGCACAAACGTTCTTTTGGACTTTTCTCTTGGTGAATAACAGAAAAAACGGTAGTACAAAACTTGTATATGAGATGAGGTGGAAGATACATGTGGGTTATTCCACGGTTACTCACGTTACATTTGGAGACACCTTGACTCATACTTGGAGCTGTAACTTCATCATTATTGATAGGAACTAAACATCCCCTTATCAAATAAAGTACACAGTCTGACTATCCTTTGTATAAAAACAAAACTTAGACCATGTTGGAGGAATCAACATCAAAATCTTAACCTGAGGTTAAGTTTTTGAAATGTCATATATGGACCTAGTTCATGAAACTTGGACATAAGGTTAATCAAGTATCACTGAACATCCTGCATGAGTTTCACATCACATGACCAAGGTCAAAGGTCATTTAGGGTCAATGAACTTTGGCCGAATTGGGGATATCTGTTGAATTCCCAACATAACTTTGAAAGTTTATGGATCTGATTCATGAAACTTGGACATAATAGTAATCAAGCATCACTGAAAATTTTGTGCAAGTTTCAGGTCTCATGATTAAGGTCAAAGGTCATTTAGGGTCAATGAACTTTGGCCGAATCGGGGGTATCTGTTGAATTACCATCATAACTTTGAAAGTTTATTGGTCTAGTTCATTAAACTTGGACATTAGAGTAATCAGGTATCACTGAACATCCTGTGCATGTTTCAGGTCACATGACCAAGGTCAAAGGTCAATGAACTTTGGCCGAATTGGGTGTATCTGTTGAATTACCATAACTTTGAAAGTTTATGGATCTGATTCATGGAACTTGTACATAAGAGTAATCAAGTATCACTGAACATCCTGTTCGAGTTTCAGGTCACATGATCAAGGTCAAAGGTCATGTAAGGTCAATGAACTTTGGCCATGTTGGGGTTTTTTGTTGAATAACCATCATATCTCTGTAAGTTTATTGGTCTAGTTCATGAAAAGTGGACATAAGAGTAACCATGTATATCTTGTGCGAGTTAGAATAAAAGTCAGCACTGCTGCTATATTGAATCGCGTGATGCAGGTGAGACGGCCAGAGGCATTCCACTTGTTTATTCTTGCTACAGCTGTTTGCACAAATACAAATACGAAAACCAAATCTGAAGTTGTAGCCTTATAAATTTGATCCATAATTTACAAATTCTACTTTATACTAATAATGAATTAATGATAAAATTATTGTACTTTTCTCAGTAAACCACATTAATATCTCATCCCCCTTCCGTCAAAGAAAACTATGCTGATGAAGTGGGTTCTTTTTTTATGTAGGAATAATGGATCCCTTTTTTTCATTAAGAAAAAAATAAAATGTAATAATTGAATTTGAATTACAAGATTAATAAATGAGGGGGGGGGGGGTGCCACAGTTTGGGTGCATGTGACATCTCACTAATAAAGTTTCGTTAATTCAAATTATCCTTCAATAGTCATTGAGATTATAACAAACTAGATATTTTGGTGTAGGTTAAGAAAGGGATACACTTAATGACAAATGTACATACCCACTATCTCCAAGAAGCCACTCAGCACCATCTGCCCTTGCCTCCAGCTGTTCCTTCTGAGAGCTCTCATTGAAAATCCGGGAATCATGAGTTCTGCCAGGCCACCTTGCCACAATACTTGTTATCTTCCCAGCAAGATCACAAACTACCTATTAAATTTGAAAAATAGTATACTTACGTGAATCACACATTTACATGTACATCGAACTTCAAGCTTTGCAGGTAATTTAACTGCACTTCCTTTCCTGATTATTGCAACATATTCTTCCAAATGTGTAATTTGACTCAACTGCCTGCAGTAATCTCCCTACATATGAATTCAAATGAGTCTTGGCAAATTATATTCAGTCTCCTTGCACTTACATTCTTTAACTGATATGTAAAATCTTAACATAAACCAAACAAATAAATTACCCTTTCATTATCACTGGCAGGGTAAGAAGTTAATAGTTTAATAACTTCAATTTTTGCAATATCCCATTTGCAATATTGAAATGAAGGGTATAAATAGATGACATTTATAATATTCTAATTAAGAATTGCAATCTAGTATTGAAACATGGCCTAAATCAGGTATTCGCATATGGTGGCATGCACGCCACTTGTGGCGCCCAGAGCCCTGCAGAGTGGCGCGTGGGAGTTGGTACAAAAAAGGTGAAAAATAATAAAAGTTTGATCTATTATTAATCTGGAATTGAGGTTAATAATTTACAAAAGCATGACTGTATTTGAAAATTCTATGCTTGATTTCCTTGGAATTTGTGTAATCTAGCATTCGATAACCCTATTATGGAGGATCAATCAGATGGTTTTCCTCCTATTCGGTTTGCTTTTAAACATGAATCTCAATAACAAATGCAGAAACATATGTAACAACCATTCATTTGAGGAAGCCATTAATCCTTTTTATAAATATATTTTGTAGTATGTTGGGATTTTTATTTTTTTAATTTCGAACCCGTCTTTGCCATTTAAGAAGGCTTCATATTTCAAGCGTTTCAGGGAGCTATGCATCCTCGCCCCCCCCCCTTCCCTCCCACCGCAATATTTAGCTCGTTACGTGTTGACAGTGGAGCAGTCCAGATTTTTGGAGCTTAAAAAAAAGTAATTGAGCTGGCCTAAATAGTATTGCATTATTCACATAATTCTGGAGCTTTTTAGTTGAAAATTAATTTGATTTCCCCAAAAACTTTAAATTTCGGATGGGAAATTAAAATTCCAAATTTACTAACCTGAACATTGACGGAATGCCTGTTCTTCCTGTTCAAGAAGTACATGGCTTGCTCACCACCAGGACTATGGATGTAGACATGAGTCCCATCAATTGCACCAATGACCCCTGGAAATCTGCAGTAGTCGTAAAATTGCTGCTGGGTTGTTTCAACTTCTTCTCTCGATGCAGGAAAGGTCATGAATTCCTTCTTCCTTCATGCAATAGCTTCTGACACATCTCTGACCATCAGATGACTGTGATTCTGTTGCCTCATCACCATGCATCCTCTGGAAAGATCCTATGTTAAAAAGAAAGTGAGATCAAATCAATATTAAGAAAAAAATCTAAATGAAACTACCCCTAGAAGTAGTTAATGTCAACAGCAGTAATAATAATAATGATAATCCTTATATTAATCACAATATGAGTAATTTAATAGCCGTATCAAAAAGCTATTCAAATCTGAGAACTAAATATCAGAAAACAAAAGAAAAGATTGATGGACCAAAATCCAATTAAGGACATTCATCACTTAAAGCAAAGCCCATATCATTATGACCAAACTATTCAACTGAATAAAATATAATTACAAGATAAGTGTAAGCCTCTGTAAAACCCCATGATTTCACATCTAATCAGAATGCACTTTCAGTCAATTTCAGATCAATGGAATAGCAAAGCAATCTTTATTTTCTCAGAAAAGATACATTTTTGGTGTTATATCAACGGTACATCAATTACTCACCAACGGCATAAAATCATAGAACTGTCAAAACCTGTAGACCGACAGGTGGAGGATTGTTTCTCCCTGTGTTCCTCTTCAAGTCTGCTCCAAGCATGTTGATAATGTAGATGATGCTTTCCTTGGAAAACCGATATCTGATCCTGAATGCTTCTTCATCATACAATTCAAAAGGGTCCTTCAGGTCCCGTGGACCTCTTTGTGGTCTTCCTTCTGGATTCTGTGTACATTTAGGGGACAGTTGCATGTTATAGCAATATCTTTAATTTGTTCGAATAATGTGAATATATGAGTTCATAGATCTAGATTGCCAATGAATTCCAAACTTAAAACAAGAATAGATCAGGGTATCAGGAAGTTCTTAAAGACAATTACAGGTGAGACAAAAACATAATAAATAGTGAGGGACATCTCGACTCTCTAGCACATTAATGGTTCATAGATCAAATACAGGATTGGTGATCCGATATTCCTACGGCTACATGTATACAAGACTTTAACTCCCAACTTCCTGAAATAACCAGAACATGAGATAAATGTTCATTACTGTTACTAAGAGAAAGGAAAAAAAATAAATTACACCATACGGTAAACTTTAGCATCTGCACAGCACCAAACGGAAATTGAAGCTGATCTTGGAATAAATATCACTAGATTTTGCAGTGACATTAAAATGACCCAGTTTATTTTTGTAAACCCAGATGATTTTTGTAAACCTAGATTAAATTTGAAGCTGTGAAAGACACTCTAAATCTAGCTTTGAATGCTAACACCTACATCGAACTTGAATCGTCAATTATGGATAAATACTTTTATCATTTCCTATAAAGTGGTGAGCATCGATCGTGGAATGTGTTGGTAAGTTCACCAATAACTATTTGTAAATGCACAATTTAATCCACTGCAGCAGAAACAAGTCAAGCCACCGTGCCTTCAGTGAAATCACGGTCTCTCTTTCCTTTAACATGAAATCTTGTCTTCTAGTCCTTGTAGACATGTCTGGCAAATTCCAGGACACATGCTGACATGAGTGGCCACTTCTCAAGCAGAGACTTCATTTCTTGCAAGGCTGGGTTGAAAAAAAAAAAAATAGTCTAGACTCTATCACTAAAAAGTTGTAAGAATTGAATCATTATACCATTGCTATATGACTTTGACCCAGCCCTGAAAATGAGTACCACAGATTGACTACCATAAAATCACGGCTAACCGAACGTTGACGGGCCAACTTCGGGGGATTTAAGATAAGACAAGAAAACCCAACGTACAATGCACCGTATGGGTCTACACACTAGTACTACAGTACACTATCTTTGGGAAGATTATTTGTTACAACTTAAATTGCTTTGATGCATGAAAATTAATCATCTTGCGAAGGATTTTACATGAAATCTACCACACTTAATAATAGCTTTGTACTTCTGAATGATTCTAAAACCGCAAACGAATCCTCCTGGCTCCTGTGCCAGTTCAGGGGGCCACTAAATTTTTTCGTTAGCACCCTACAGGCTGGTTTCTACACTGTTCATGAACCGACACAACTAGTCTGCGCCAGTTCGTTTGTGAAAGCGTTTGTGACGACTTTTTGCAATTCCTGTATCTAAAAAATATCAAATAAAAAATTTGTGAAAATGTAGATTTTGGTATGACCTATCATCATATGTAAAAATCTCAAAATGCAAAATTTACACATAAAATGCCAGTTCGTGATGTCGGCGACGAATTGTGGGAGAATAAGATTTTTAAAAAATCGAAATAAAATATGAACCTGACCTGCTGACCAACTTTACTTCAGAACATTAGAGAACAGTCTTTACTTTGAAAAGATACAATGAAGAAATGAAAAGGGGGGTAATTTTCTTTGCTTGAACTCTGAACCTCTTATGGCAACTTGAGATATAATGCAAAAGTTCGAATAGATCATATTTAATGAACAGAGAACCTGGCAAATTTAATTCAAATGTTACTTACAGAGTTTTCATGCAGCTCCATCCAGTGGAAAGTGACCCACATATACTCAATGCTCTGATGAGATCTCTACAAGTCTGTCAATAGGGAGATACTTCCAGGGATCGAATTTTGTATGTCAAAGATGAGTTTCCCCCTCATCTCATTGGAGAGGCCAGGCACCACGGTTTCAGAGAAATATGGACGAGATGGGATGTTGTATCGAGAATCCAGCTTCCCAAGAAGCTGCTTGAACCCGTCGTCTCGACGATACTGAAGGGTCTAAGATCAAAACCCATCACTTTGCCGAGGGATATGTCTATTTCATAGGATCTGACGCTATCCCTCCTGTATTTAGCCCTTCTGGCAATGTTTTCCGCTAAAGTTTCTTGCACATGGCCATCTCGTGGATGAGGCCGATGGATGTCGTTCACGTTCACGATTGGGTGCTTGCTGTTGCTTCGGCGTCGCCGGCAGCTTGAGGAACAGCAGTGTCATTACGACGTCGATGACGAGCGTAAGCAAGGCAATCCGTGAGATGACGATGCAGGTTGCTCGTCCCTCTATTTCGGCCTTCCTCCTAGCATTGCAATAATTGCAGTGTGCATATGCCATTTCTGCCTCGTCATCGATGAAATGATTCCATACATCGCACGTTCTGTTCGCCATGTCTACTCGATATGGTTGATGAAGCCAGAATAATGGTGGAAAGAAATCATCAACATTAACCCTAAATGTGTGTTTACAGTATATTGTAATTTAAAAGAAAGGGGTCTTTGTTCAGTAATTCGGGGGATTGTGAGATTCTGATAACGAGATAAGGGTGGAAGTACCGAATTTCTCAAACAGGCGGAATACGAGCAGGTTTTGGTGGTTATCTTAAAAGAGTTTAACAACTTTAGGTTTTCGCTCTTTCTTTTTATCGATATCCCGACAAGTGTAATACTTCCTTTAATCTGCACAGTAAATAAATTGATAGTGCCGACTAGCAAGGAGGTGGGGAGCGTCGGAAAGTGAATGTTTCATGCAGACTTGCAGAGAAGATACAGCTGCCAATTACATCGTCGTTTGTCGATCAATTTCATTGTTACGTAAACAGAACTGAGCCGGAATCATCCAAATAATATATTGGAACATATATAAAGTGTCAGATTCCTGTTCCCTTGTTATCAACATGGATCATACTAGGACCCATGTTATCATTCAACGAGCAGTGAGCTCCAATTAATCAGCTCCCATATGGCTTAATCATTGAGTGGGAACTCTTGTCGTGGGAAATAAGAAAGTAATTCAGCCAAGTTTCAATTCTTAAATCATTCATATATTCATCTTTAATCTTGTGATTTGATTCATTCACTGTTTGAATCAAATTCAACTGTTGTAGATTATATTCACCTATTCATTTATCTGATCTCCCGATTCAAACTCATCGTTCGTTCATTTGTTTTATTTTTCAACTCACAGTGGTTCAAACTTACTCATTAAACTGTCTTTCATTCATCTATAATGTAATATCTTCACCTAGTCATTTCTTTCATTTTGACACAAATCACGCGTCCGTTGATATGTTACAAAAAAATACGACTCGTTACGAATACAAACAGTGATATTTGACAATCAGACATTTGATAGATTATCATTATTTCCACCAATTTCATTGTTTACTGATGATTATATAATAATTGATCATTATGACAAGATTCAAGATAACTATTTATAGAAACAAAGAATATTAAAGCATTAATTGACTGATATCATTCTCGTGGCATACTTTATTAGTGAGGCTACTGATCATGAAAAGCCTGGTGGACTGGGCCCGGGGGAGGGGGGCCAGTCAAATATATTGCTGTACAAACGCGTGACCAAAAAACGTGTTAAAAGGGGCGTTTTTCAGTTTTGGACGCGGTCCGCGCGTGGACTCGTTAAGGGTATCAAAAGCGCTGATTTTCAAGAAAAAAGGGTCTATTTGAAAGACTGGTCAATCGCGGGGTCAAACGTATTTCGGGGGTTTTTTTTCCCAAAAGCTTGTTTAGGTGGTGTTTGGAAATTCCTTGGTCATGTGTGTGTACAGCAATATGACTACAGGTGTAGTGCTGCTGCAGAGGGCCTTGAGATCCTGATATTTACCCAAAGATAGCTTTGGTGGGTCATTCCTGTAGAGTGGCTCGGGTGTTACTTCAGTGACCTCTTCTACACCCCTCCGTGTCTGGTTTATCCTGATCACATCAAATTCTTCATCAGTGTGAAAAGTACACGGATTCTGCTTTAGCTTTCTGTACCTTCATAGCCATGAATTTTTTTCCAGTTTACCTCTGAGGTTTGAACTCTAATAATACCCTTTTTTACAAACAGACTTCCAATCATCAATATCCTATGATTGGACCTTCACTTCGTGATAAGGATGAGGGTGAACACGAGCAATCAAACAAGTGTGCTCAATTGAGTCGGCACCATGACTTCTTTCACACAGCTACCACTTCGTTCAATGGTGTTGTGCATTGAGTCCCCTTCACTCTGGCTATGGTTTGTAGGGAAGTAATTATAAACCGTGACTGATTCAACGGACCTAGCCTTCCCAATGAAATGTTGCGGCATTGCTGGGATGATGGAGTTCTTCTTTTGACCGACACATCCATCACAGTAGAACTCTACTTTTTTACACCCCTCTCATCAAGACTTCTAAGGTACCGATGGATATTTTAGGCAATTTCACAGGATCCGCTTTTTTGTTTCACACTCGTGTGGAAGAAAACTTGTCCTTGTTTGCAAGTTCATACACTGTAAAGTCGTAGTTGTTCCGTCTACGTTTGTAGAAAATATCAGATTGTTGGGATTCCGACAAGTAAATGACCTGCTCCAGATCAAAAACTGCAGCAACAAAACTTTTGTCAACTGGGGCTCTTTGCTTTGAAAGTCTCCAACTCTCTCACCTTTACTTTCTCTGCAATGTGAGCTTCATATGCCACTGCAACTTCTGCCCTTTGGAACTCCCACGTCTGTAGGTTTCGCACAAAGGGCAAATGTCCTTTTTCGGATGATGAAACTTGATATTCATCTCCTTCAGAACCTTCCTGTAAAGAGATGAAGAAACAAATTTCTCTGTACATGCTGTGGATGAAATGATCTCAGCATTTAGATCTTCGAAAAGGTCATTCACATCGACTGTTCGCCCGACAATAATGAGATTCTTGCAGGGCAAATTTGTGGATGTGGCACTAGACCGCTTCACGCAATAGAGCGTCTCTGCCGGACGTCTCCCTACCACCCCATCTTTCTCCTTCAATGATCCATATGGTCTTTTTTTTTGGCAAATACTGTCCTTACTTGCCTATCTGATCTCCTAAAGTTGCCAAAAAACATAGCTCGGCGTGCAGGAACTTTATGGAACAGATCACTTTTGTTGGCAAGAAATAGGCAAATTTTCTGTGTTTCTGGGCTTCTTTTCTTGAATCTGTTTGGTGTGCCGTCCAATCCACTCTATATAGAATTTTCAAAGAAATCTGAGGAAACCCGACGACATGTGTTGGAAATGTGTTGGAATCAGGAATCTAGGAATTTCTACACCATCAATCTGCTGGAGGTCCTTGTATATCCCATCTAACATGGCATACAGTGTAATCTTCCTGTCTAGGCATGTGTCCCAGTCAAAGTTCAGTTGCCATAACCTCTGCGAGAGTATCTTTTGGCGTCCAAGAATTCCTGATAAGATGCCGAAGATATCATAGAAGCTAGCTGTCCCAGAATGTTACGTTTTGTTGAACATCTTTATGTGGGTCGACTTATTTAACCTTTAGTGTGTCTTTGGTGAGATCTCACTTGGTCCCAAGTACAATAGCATTGCTATCATCTCTAGACTCGTCACAGATCACTTTGGCATTGGATTGCCATTTTCTTATAGCAAATTTACCCTTCCTGGGAGTGTCAGTAAGTTGTACTTTCAGATCAGGATCAGTAGGCTTCTCACGGAACACAAATCTGTGAAAGTGGGCATCATCAGGTCCTATCTCGATTGCTTGAAACATCTTAGAAATATCTGGCTAAGCAAATTTAGTAGTTTAGTAATTGAGTAATTTAGTAGTCTTTGTCGCAGCCACTATCACTTGGTCGGCGGCCAACATAAATTCTGAGGTCGTCAGTGGAGATCCTTTGGGCATGGGTAAAGAGACTAGTAAATATGTAGTTTTATGAGCAGGCTTTTTCTAGAAATGATTCAAAATTCAGTTAACCCCACTGACATACATCACATCTACATGCCTAAGGTATTGAGGGGGTTGAAACTTGAAAGCTTAAAGTAAAATCATTGAAGTCTTTCATAATTTGTGCATTTCCATTGAAGATCAAGCTACTGTCCCAATAGGAATTAAATAGAAATTCAAGCTTTATGGCCAACAGTATCAGCAGTTTCCAATTCATCATCTCCCAAGACGTTGATTGGCAATCCACTCTTTACATACCGGAGGTACACAATGTCCAGATCCTTGTTGCTCACATCTGTAGAGGAATCCACCAATATGCTGACATATCTCGCATTGTATCCTTGTTCTAGTTCTCGTTTTTGAACGCCCGTGTAGATGTAATCTGTGAATCTTGAAAATAAAAATAAATAATTAAATAAATCATCAGCGGAATATTACATGGTATTTATTGAATTTGCTTGCCAATCAGAAGTGAGGATTTTCATTTTGTTAAACCATTTTTTTTTTGTTAGTTGGAAGGCCTTCATATCCCCACCAGTCATTCAATTTAACTTGTGGGGTGGGAATTGCAGACAAAGCAATCATAATCAAAAGTTGATTATTATGGCAAATAGAATAAGGAAGATAAATGAGGAGGACACCTGTCCTGCAATGTCTCAAGCCCATTTAGTATCACACTTCTTGTCTGCTTCTTTCTTCCCCCCTGCATTTTAAAGAATATATTTTTAAATTAAGTTTTTTTAAGGAATGCTCTCCTCAAAGGCGTTGTTAAAGCAATCCAGCATCCTCTAAAAATTAAGGACAGATAATCAATAAATTCAATCAATCATATCGAATATATTGTTTGCATTTATTTAGCCAGGCTTAGCGAAATATATACAATCTCTATATAGTACTGCAGAGAAATAAGTTATTCAAACATGATTCAAAGTTGATAAAAGAATTTATCATAAGACCATATACATTTTCCTGTAAAGTTTGAACTGAAAATATGCATTTGAAGTACAATCGATAGACCATGATATTTTTTATGATTAATTTTGTTCATCAGTTTTGAATAAAAATATGAAAAGTTAAAATAAAAAATTGGCTTACCTCCGACAAGCTTTGTCGCTAGAATAAGTGGAGCACAGATCCACACCATTTGTTTTTTGCAAGTTAAGGATTCCATGATAGATCGTAAATGGTAATTCCTACTTAACCACAAAGTAAGCAGTGTTGAATATCTTCACAAGACACTGGTGTGCTGTAGCATCCAGTCGCAGGATGTGTTGTGGAATCGTAGACGGCTGTTGCGTAAACCCACGATCACAAAGTTTGTGAGCCTCTTCACACTCTCTGTGGTGGCGAGAGCTGTGGTGCTGATCTGAAGAGACTGCTTACGAAAGTTCCTACTTCCTGTAAAAAGGGAACCATTCTCATCAGCAATGGCTGGAAATTTCCTGCATATTGTGCAGAACATGCCAACCTCTTCGTTAAAATCGAGCTATATGAATTCTTCCTTCCATTGCACGTGAAATTTTCTTGACCGTTTTAGTTTGTAAGCTCGTTTTGAGTTATCCTGCCGAACTGCCCGTGGAGCTGGAGATTCGTCTTCCTGTCTCGTGCCTGGAGCTGCAACAGCGCTTGTCGAGGCTGTTTTGGGAGCTCATCTTCTTTTCCGTAAAGTTGAGTGTCTTCGTCGTTCTCAGCAAAATGTTATTGCCATGAACACTGGAATATAAATTAGATGTATCTTTCTCTTATTTACATGCATCTCTATAGAGCCATTCATAAAAAAAAATACAGAAAGCAAAAAAAAATCTACAAATTCATCTCCATTAATGGTGATAAACTGGACCTTTTTCCATGTACTGTCAAACCCACTGCTTACTCAATAAAAAAAAATATATATTAATCTAAAAATGTAGCCCCCAATCTAATATCTGTAACATAGCAATGAATAAATATAGTGTTCCCTTAAACTAAACTACAAATTAATGCGTTTGTGTAACTACAATTTCAAGAGTTGACAATAGAACATGTATTTAAACTTCCCAAAATAATGACTTTCTACTTAAAAACAACACTTAAAGATAGTTGCCAACATTATCAATGTTAAATTCATTTTCATCTCGATGAAATTATCCTAATATCCTTCTAAGAAAGTATCACCTCTAGTGTGGATAAATGACAATAACAAATGAAATGTTCACTTAAAATAATCTACAAATCAATGCTTTCATGTAACTACAATTTCTAGAGTGCTGACAAGCTCCCCAAAAAATAATTTTCTACTTTAAAAATGAACCTCTTAAAGACAGTTGCAAACTATATCAATGAAATATTCATTTTAAACACGATGAAATTATGCTAATATTCTTCTAAAAGAATCTCCTCTGGTGTAGATAGATGACAATAACAAATGAAATGCTCACTTAAAATAATCTACATAATTAATGTTTTTCTATCCAACCAAATATAGTGATTTTCTAATGATAATAATAAGCCCTCTACAATAATGCAACATAATTACCCTGGCTTTAGCAGAGCAGCTGTTACGTGTGCTGCATTTCAAAGAATAAATTCCTACTAGGTACCTTTAAATCTCACCTGGGTTGAATGCAGCAAATTGTGAAGGAAAACGTGCCATGGCTAGGAGTCTAACTTAGTCTCTCAGAATGAAAGACGAGTCATGACCACTTAACCAAGACCCCCACTTCTACAAAAACAATCTTGAAGAAAAAAATTCTGGACAGTAGACAGTATCATTCACTTAAAACAATTCACTCCTTACAAAAAAAAACCCATCTAATGTATGAACTACTTTACTACTTGGGCAAAAAACTGCAAAGGACTAAAGCTAACTAAACATCTGATAACTTTGAGGGAGACACAACATTCATTGCCGGAAGCACAATTTCTTCACCCTGAGCTCAGACTACAAATTCACATAGTCCTTGTCTAACTCTGACTGCTGTGGGTCCTGAAATAGTTGTTGGGATGTGGGTGGGTATTGTTGATATGTGGCATGTAGGGGTCCATGACTGGCATACGATGGTCCTGGTGTCATGTCCCCCATCATCCTTGCAAGCATATTATTTTGGCGTTCCATGATGTTCATTAAGGCCATGTTGAATGCTCTTGACTCTCTCCTGTCTTCCAATACCATAGCTCGATCCTCCCTCCTCCTACGCTCTTCCACTTCCATCCTCCTTTCCCCAATCTCTCTCCCTCTATTGACACTCCTGCTACCTCACTTCTTCATCAGCCAGGTGTTGTCTTTTCTTCAGTATTTCTATTTGAGCCTTGACTTCATTTTGCGATGTCTCTATAGCAGCTTAGCTGCCAAGTTCGATATAAACATTCAAGCAACGCACATACCTCCTCTGCATCAAGCAAGCTTGCTGGTTGAACAAATTCTTGATCAAAGATCTCTACTCCTCTGAGCATAACATTTTGCTTCAGCAGGAAGGCATAGCTCTGACCTACTTGATGCTTCTTTGCAACAGTTTTTGATATGTTTATGTAATTTGATGACATCTTTGCATATTTTTTGCACGGTTTGTGTTTACCTTCAAACCAGATTGATGAGAATGGTGAGAGAGGAGGGCCAAGTAACCGTATTGCTCTTGGGTAATGTATCATGTGATGCTGCTTTGGTGTAAGAGGATACTCAGGAAAAATTTCCTTAAGTGGTGATGTTCTCTGATTTGTGCTTTTAGTAGGAAGGTAGCCTCCTTACTAATACTACATACTGTTAATGTTTTATATATGTCAAGCAGAATTAACAGTAATTCCCAAACATCACAGATTTCATCTTCATCTACCTTATCCCCTATTATAAGTGGAAGATAAGTAAAAAAGCACAGCATTTGTGAAGCTGTGTGTCCAGTAGGCCCCTTTGGCTTTGCTAACGATGCAGCTGATATTGGATATGGCTGATTCTGCTTGTCTACAAAACCGTAACTGAATGATGCAATCCTACTATTGAGTTCAAGTAATGTAAAGCAGTCTTCATCAATCAGCGAGTTGATCACCAATTTAACTTCCATGGGAATCACACCCTCCAGGAAGTCATGCATTGAATCAAACATAGTATTCAATACTACATGGTAGTAGCTCAATTCATTCATTATACCATCTCTGGAAATTCCGGTTTCAGACAAGTTACCGATCTCCACATCTCTAGCAAAATTCTCCATATTTCTTAAAAGACCCCCATCTTCCTCTTCTTGTTCTTGACATAGCTCTCTTGGAGCCTTGCACTCCCGACATGGGAAGTTAGCAGTAAAGCCACCAGCAAACCCCAGAAGTTGATGTACACCTAAGTTATCCCCACAGATCTGAAACAGCTTGGGCTTAACATGTCCTTGGAACTCATAAGGACTGTTGATATACACCCCATCATCATACATCTTTTGCAAGTCATCAACTAGTACTTTGAGAATGGCATCAATGCCATATTTGGAGGCCATTTTTGTTTCTGCAAGTGCCACCAAGAATATATGATCAAGATTACTTTGAAGTTTCCTTGGAATATTAAGAAACTGCATATAAAATGCCCTTAGTTTATGTTGGCCTCTTCTTGGACCTAGTGGATTGGCTGGCTCATCATCACTGTAGATCAGAATAGGAAATACAAGTGCTTCTTCATTTGCTTCAGTAAAAGTTTCTGTAAAGAACTGACCATCTCTATATGACTACAAAATGATTTCATCTTTTTTTGTAGGATAAAATTGCCTGCATCATCACTGGCTGCTCAAGATAAGCTTTTACCGGATCTGATAATGGGAATACTTTACTGGTTTGCGCACTTGAAGCTTTCTCCCTGACTTATTTAGCTTGGATTTTGTTTCATACCCTAAGATTTTGTTTGATCATATTTCAATGATTTCATTCAACATTTTTACTCATGAGAAACGTAAGACAAATTAAAATGATGATATTCAGACCCAAACAATAGATTTTGAATACAAATGGCCTTCATGGGGCACTCTCCCTATTCACACCACCCAGGGGTGAAAAAATTAGAAAATGACTAAAATCAGTTTTTTATTCAAAACCAAAATTCACCAAATATTGTTTATTTTACAGAACACAGGAGACAGTATTTGTGAGGTCTTGGCCAATATCGAAATTGTAACCCCTTCTACATCCAAAGATACAAGCAAAGTTGTGACCACGCCCTAATTTAATACATTTTACAAGACCCCATACTTTCTTTCATGCATGAGTAGTTATTCATTATTTGAAGTCAAGTTGGCCATGACTTGGTAGAAGAAACATGTATTACCCATGTGCAAGAAAATGAGAAGTCCAGTATTTTCACTTTGAGAAATAAAATTTAAAAAAAAACTTATGTAAACTGTCCCTATTCACCACATTTTACGGTATATCAAAAGTTTACTACTAAATCAAGTACATGTATATACAATACAATGAAAACAATTTTTTTAAATGTGGATCTAATTCCACAAAATGTCATTCTTGACTTCAAAAACTTCACGGGAGATTCTAAAATTGTATTTTTTTTACATTAATCTTATATTTTGGTATGAAAAAGGGATCCCCTACCTTCAACCATCAACTAAGTAATAATAATATGTACATCTCTATGTAAATTTTGACTTCATTTCTGACAAAAGCTAATGTACATAGGTTTGGAAAATTTATAATGAAAATTGAAATTTCCTCTAATGGGTTATGTTTGTAGACTTTTAGGAGATCTAAAAGCCCTATTAATCATTTTCTCTGAAACCATCTAAATTTTGAAACAAGGGGATTCTCGAAACACTAGTGTCCCCTGATCTTGCAATATATATTTTTAAGCAGTTGAAAGCTGAAATGACCTCAGACCTTGTCACATCTCCTTGAAGTATGTCAAGCATGAGGCTTCTCATAGTGTACCCATGACTCAACATAACTATAACAATTTGACCCCAATGACCTTTGACCTTGTCATGTGACCTCGAATGTGACCATAACATGAACGTTCCTATAGTGCACCTATGTGACTGCTTCGCCATGCAACTTTTCATGAATGCGTGTTCTGTCAACACTTTAAATAAACTTGAGATCAGAGATAAGTGACAGAAGCCAAATTAACGAATTTGGTTTGTAGCCCAGATGAGCTGGAATTAAATTTGTGACCTAAAATTACAAAATAAATGTGCTTTCAACATCCATGTTAGGAATTGAATATGACAAAGATGTGTGAGAAAAACAGGGCCCATTCACATCTGCTCATTAAACAAGCCAATAGCAAGATTGTGTCTCGCCCACTCGTGCTAAATAACACAAAATTTTCCCCAAGAACATCCCTAACCAAGATTGATGTAAATGTTTGAGGTAAATTTTAATGTTTGACATAAAATGACCGTTAAAATTACCATGTGATTTAACAGCACAATAGCATGAATGTACCCCCAAGTGCATCTACCACCAAAATTTGGTTGCTATTGCAGCAAAATATGCCAAGTTATGTGTCATAAAAGAGTCTTGTAGGTAAACTTTAATGTTTGAAATGAAATGACATGTGACATTACCATGTGACCTCCAATACTACTGTAACATGAAGGTTCCCCATCTAAGATCTAAGGTTTGTTGAAAAGTGGCCAACAGTTGATAAGTTATGTATCATGAGAGAGTCTTGCAGGTATACTTTAATGTATGTAACAAGTGTCTTGCATGGACTCTATAACAATATGACCTCAACATGTGACCTCCGACAGCACCGCAACATGATGGTACCCCTAGTGCATCCACCACCCAAGTTATGTTGGAATTGGACCAGCAGTTGCCAAGTTATACTTCATAAGAGAGTCTTGCAAATAAACTTTAAAATTTGTGACGGACGCCATTTGGATACATAAGTCTCGCCTTCACCTCTGATGGGCGAGACAAAAAAGCATATTGTATATGATGTATCATACCTTCTGATAAATCCTTGATATCCACAGACGGACCAATTTTTTTTTCTTCCCAACTTCTGCGGGCGTCTACATTGTTGACATATTCAATAATTCGTTTGGACATTTCTGGCCATGCCAACAGCAGCCTCTTGGAAGCTTCTCTTGAGATAGTCATCTGAAAATCCTGCTCCACCTGAAGCAAAAAAACACAGAATGCATAATGACTACAACTGAGCAAAAATCAATGTACTGCAGGGTTGGCAAAAATCGTGATAAAAAAAACGGATTTATTTGATCTAAATCAGATTTATTTGATTTAATTTGATTTTTTTAAATATATTTTTTGTTATTAATAACTCTAAATGTTACAAGCTCTTTGTCATGAAGGTATAAGTAGAGGTAATTACTAAAGGAAAGGTTCACCCTGAAGTTGGTTTGTATAAGCTGAACAATGAAAGAAAATCCAACAAAGATGATATCAAATAAAAGTCTATGTTGTAAAAACTGGACATAGTAAAGTTTCACCTATTTCAATACAGTTCTTTACAAAAATATCCAATCATCATCGATCAATCAACATGAGGTTCCAAATCACTGATCCTTCATCAGTCCGTTTCATAACGAGTATAAGTTGTAAATATTGAACATAAAACAATTTTCCATTTTCAATTTCTTCCCAAATACTCATTTGGACTTGAGGGTCCAAATCACTGATCCTTCATCAGTCAGTTCCATCACTAGTTTTAGTTGTAAATATTGAACACAATACAATTTCCTGTTTCCAGTTTCTTCCAAATGTATTATATCATCTTCATACCATTCACTTGAGTGTCCAAATCACTGACGTTTCATTCGGCTGTCTTGAAATGGTAGTAGGCACGAAATGTCTGATTGATACACGTCTGACAAAACTCAAATACATGTTTCTACTGCTCCAAGTTCATGCTCCACCTACACGTCGTATACCAAACTGTCAATAAAATCCAAATACCCTGAGTCTGTGAACAATATTGGAAGTTCAGGATTTGGTAGATCTTGTATGTCAGGTCCACCGCTGCAGTCAAGGTTCTTGTCTCGAGGGCTCTTTCCACCACTGCGAATTGTTGTTGGGGTTTTGCGATGGTCCCTCCCAAAGCTAGGATAAAGGGCTGGCTTCTCTCCCGCTCATCTATCTCTATAAAACCAAACAATCATATTTATGCAAATGACTGAATTTTGGTCTAGTGCCTTATTTAGATTTTTTTTTTGGGGGGGGGGGGGATAAAGTGGAGTCTAGCCATCACTGCCTCATAACACTCAATAGTCAATGCACAATCTTGTGCTGGTGCAGTGGTGGACCACCCTGTCTGTAGTGTAGTGCAACTAGAGAGCACACAACCAATACAAATATGATTACTGTGACAAAAAACTCATGAATGATCCGTCTTTCATTTATACCTTGGCTGTTGTGTTGTTCTTTATTCATCAGAACGCTCAAATCTTTAATTTGTGAGGCCCTCCAGTTTTTGACTTGGTTTTTGACAATTCCAAATTATGGAGGGCCTTGGCCCTTGCAAAAATGTGCTCAGAATTAAAGATTTGAGTGCGCTTGCCTCTTGGGATTAAAAAAAAAGTTGACAGCAAAGAAAATAATAAAAGACACATTAGTCACGGAAGAAATATTTCTTTGTTGTTACAATAATTATATTTTAAGACCCTTTTTACTCTGTGTTGTGTACCCGGTTGTGTACTGCTAAGTTTCACTTAGTAGCCTAGGCCTACACTGTATGGTCCTCCACTGTGCGAGTGCCTCATAATAGCGGCACCCTGTGTGGGTCGGGCCAGTCTTCAACCACACAAAGTTTTATTCCCTTATACATCAATGAAACCTTTAAAAAGTTACCTTCGTAAAGCAGATTTTACATCTGGAAGCATGCGTCATTCTTGCAGTAGTTTCCGTAACCACTGAGTTACCCTAACCCTATGGTAAAAAAAATGCACAACACCTACTATTAGCGGTTAAATTGCTTTTTACCCATTATGAGGTTAGATTTTAATCGTCCTTATAACATTTTTTTTACTCAATAAGTTGGTTACTTGCCATTTCTGTTTTGACAAAGTGTAAAGAGTAGTCGTTTCGCATGCGAATGTCTTTTAACGCAGTATTGGGTAAAAAAGTGCTCAACATGTTTTGCACATCAAAATTTTCTATTGTTTTTTGGAGTGTAACATTGGAATCAATTATATTTTAAGTCGATAGCCTCAATAGACAGCGATGGATTCTGGGCATTGCAGCCTGAACTGAAGACAATTTTAACCTATATAGGGAGCAATGTGTCATTGCATTATGTTTATGCTACACATAAAATGCAATCGAATGTTCTCCCATTTTAATTTAAAAGACTTGACATGACGTCTTGAGAGTGATATCAACTTTAAGCATTCTTACAATTTATAGAAAAAAACTTTGAAATATTAATAATTAAGTTGAGTGCACAATGAATACTGAACGGATTTTAACTCATTTTTTTTTGCAAAACAGGTGCGGAACAAGCTACCATTGTATCTTTCTGGCATATTAAATCAACAAGTCATTACAATAGAATATGACTATTAAATCTATAAAGGTTCCTCCATTGCAATTACTTCACAAAGAGCTCTTTAAAAGTAGAAGGCCATGAACCATTTACTTGCATGTTACACCATCTATATGTAACACTTATTCAGTTTACACATGATAATGGTAATAAGAGTTCTCAACTACAACACAGATCAAAAGAACCAAAAATTGATATCAATGTAGTTTCCCCCCCTGTAATATCTTCAAAGAACATGCATTCTTGAACAACTTATGCTCTATAAATGGCAATGATCAAAATTGGGGTGTCAGTAAATACTGAAAGAATCTCTTAAGGCTAAACCTTAATAAAAAAAACCTGTTGAAACGAGGTGCATTAGTACCTTTTGAATTATAAACAACAACCAAAAAATATATGAAAAACAGGTGAATGCCTATTGGTCTTTAAAGGGGAAGTTCACCCTGACACAGATCAACCGCATCAGTGACAGTTTTAGTTTCAACCACCTTTCCTTCAATGATGGCAAAGACCTGATGTGGTTCCAATTTTGTACCCCCAAGGAACAGTACATATGGCTGAAGTTGTTGTGCTCCTCTCGTGGACTGCATGTAAAAACCTACATCAGTGAACTCCTAAAAGAAGATGAAAATGAGAGCAAAGGATCAATGTCTTGACCACAGACAAGGGGGGGGGTGCAATCTCCACAAGGCTTGCTGCCCACCAGTGCCAAAAACCTTAGAAGTCTCCTAAATGATGTAACATGAATAACATTATATGTATCCCTAAATGTCATCTCACATTAGAAACATCGTAAGAAAAAACATCCTTATTAGTGACATACACTGTAAACAACAAATCCCATGATTTCATAATGAAATTGGCCTGAACTTATCTGCAAAATATACTTATATAATATATCAGTATCAGGTTATAAAAATTCACAGATGCCATAATAACACTATGTTTTGCATAGCTCAGTTGGCAGAGCATCCGAAACATAATCGGGAGGTTGGTGATTCAAATCCCAGCCATGTCAGATGCCAAAAAAGATGACTGATGCTTCTAACTTAAGCAACATATATCTTGTACTGAATCACATATGGTGTGCAATGGCATAAAATAATGAAATTATGTCAAAACGGAAAGTTCTTTTATTTTGCTCAATTACTTTGACAGTATCCTGAATATGTCATTCTTTAGAAGAAACCTGAAAGTTTACTTTATTTTTCTCACATTTTACTTTGCATTATGAAGAAAAACCATTTCTTGGACTGAACATAACAGTGCAAGAAAATACACAATTATCAACAATATTGCAACTTATAGTATCACACTGAATTAGAATTGATTGTGTTAAACTTACACACTGCATATCAGTAAAGGATGATCCACTCTCTTCCTTTGAGACCATACCCCCGCCTTTCCTCTTTCCTGGGAACAACTCAGGCAGCAAAAGGAATGCTGTATTTTGCTTCTCATGTTCTTTAATCTTTAATGAATAGAAAAGTAAAATTTTACATGTGAATATACAATGATATACATGTGCATTATCAAGATTTATTGTCTGTATTATATTTCCTAGTTCCTTCTTTACTCTTATTTGTCTTGTGATTGTTCTGAAAATCCCTCCTCTGACCTATAAAAGTCACCTAACAGAACAAAATAAAAACAGAACCATCAAAATCACTCTTCTATTCTAACCACAAGTGGAATTTTGTTTGTGATGACAGTGTTATACAAAAGAATCCCTTTACAATGAAGAAAACTGCAGTATGTTCATCCATTAGACATGTATTAGTTACATCGTAATTACTGCAACTTTCAAGCATTTCTGTGAAATGGTCCTTGACTTCAAATGACCCTGCACATTCATTGATGACAAGAGTTCACGCAATCTCGAACCTATGGAGAAAAAAGGAAATTCCTGTTAAACCTACATTGATAATATATTCTCAGATGACTTGCTTTAGTTGTTGAAGCAGTTCCTCAATGATAGTATGTTTCAGCACATACAAACTTATGTCCGTCATTGTTGTAGATGTGCAGAAGATAGTAGCTGAGGAAACTGCCTTGCTTCCTCAAAGGTTTTACACGAGTCTTTGAAAACTACCCCTTTTTTACATCGGCGTCCAAAACTGAAAAAAACAAACACCCCGCTAAACGCGTGTGTACAACAATATAATTGAAATATATTGTAACAATTGGTTACTTTTTGCAAGGGTGAAAAAGGGGAGTGTTTCATCAACATTTTCATCCGACAAGTTGTCAGATCTGACATCTTTCTCTGATGTTGATTGGCTGAGAGGTACTGTTACTATGGTAGCTGTCGGATAAAACGTCCGACATGTCCTTTCATGAAACGCTCCCCAGATGTTCTTTGTATTTTTTGTTTGTCTTGCAATACTTTTGAAAAAGCTATGCTTGGCTTCAAATCTCAACGTGGAACAATGATACAGAGGCCCAAATTAACTTGTGAGGGATAATGGGTTAATAAATGCAACTTATACCCCTTTCAAACTGGCCTCTTCATTTTTCCCCGGCGAACGTCTACGACACACATTCTTCACTTCCCCGGCGAAGAGAAATATGTACCCTTTCGCACTGACATCTTTTCCAGGCGAAAGTCGACGGGTGGTTTGCTCGGGCGGAAGAAAGTGCGTTTAGATAACATTATACAGCCTTCGGCGAAAATATACACTGCGTTCCAAAGAACAAAGGGGTAACAGTGTGTGGTGCGTACTGTATGGCAAAATCTGACGTAGATATGGACACACAACTACGTGCATAGTTTTTTTGCAAATTAATGTAAAAAATTACCAAGTACCATTTTTTAAATTACCGGTGCTAGTATTTTGCCTTGTACAGCTACATGTAATGACTGTATTTAGATGAATGATTAAGCCATCTCCAAGTTTTATCACAATGAGTCTTTTGAGAGTATATATTCTACAATGGGTTTATTTGTGAAATATGCTAAAATAAAGTAAAATTCAATTATTTTTAGAACATGGATCTATTCCGCTTAGAAGTGAGGACTAAGGCATTAATCATCAGAGGCTATTGTTATAATCTTGAGAATTCTATAAGTTTGATATAGAGTCAATAAAAATGATGAGTGTCAAATCTGAGAAGCTCATAGAGCTCACAGAGGATGTAGATATTCGCCTACATCAACTTGAAAATAGAGCTCACAAAGGATGTAGATATTCGCCTACATCAACTTGAAAATTTGAATGAGGCAAAAGCTGTGGAAATTGAAAGACTAAAGAAAAAGTAGAGGACTTGGAAAAGAATGAATAAAATAGTGGCCGTCAAAAGAACTGCAGGTTATAACGTGACTTACATCATGTACATGTATGGTCTTAAATTACTTGCTTTAGGTCAGTGAATCTACATGTAGTGTTTAAAGTTTTAATGATCTTTAATACTAAATTTTCACAAAATCTTTAATCATGTAGTACATGTACCATACTTATTTTGATTTAATTCATTATATCTGAATTGGTTACATAATTAATTGTCAGAGGCCATTTCCACAACACATTTTTCAAGTTTCATTTTCCCAAATGGTGTCAAAAATTCTGATTTATATTATATGTTTAATCTCATGCGTCTTAAAGTTATATCGATTGCTCCCTATCAATTCCTGCTCACTTATTTTAATTAAATATTCGCTCCTTCTGGTTTTTTGTGGTTATGTTTAACATAAATTGATTCATTTTTGTGCAACCTTCCCGTTTTATACTATCATGTTATTCCATTTTGTAACTCTATTGTATGTATTGTAATGATCTTTTTTTCATCCAATCAGGTGTGGGAGATATGGCCTGTGGGCCATAGCTATTGAGTTAGCCTATTCCCTACCCCGGCTACCTGATTGGGTGAGCAAGGGTCTACAGAATATTGTATTTTTATACTTTTTTATTCTTGCATTGAACATGCTGTCATGTTTTTGATTTCTGAAAGTTCCGAATGAAATAATAAAAGAAATTTTAAAAAGTGGTGGAAATCGATCAAATCATCTACTGTAGCCAGCAGATCGCTTAAAACATATTCATGCCATTCGTGATTCGTTGCATATCCCTATGTATATATATTAGATTTTTTTATTAGAAATAAAAATAGAGAAATTGTTCCTTTCTCGCACGTGCAACTGTAATCTTATAAACATTAGATATAGGTATATTGATTATGTATCATTGCTCCTATGTCACATTGTTTAATTGGCTGTATGTAGTTCTAAATTTACTTGGCCACAACTTCCACCATATTGTATTTTTGTGAATTTCTCATACATGTAATATTATTTTTACCGAGATTGATCTCATGTATCTTACAAAAAAAATTCTTGTAAATCTTGTTTTTATAATGTAATTGGGGCTTTTTCATAAAAGTTTCTGTTAAAGTAACTTAGACATCCAGTGGTAACTACCATGGTTATGCCTAAGTGACCAATCAGAATCAAGGATTTCATGTAAAGTTACAATACTGGATGGTAAAGATACCACGAAAGTAACTTTTATGCAATGTGATCAGGAATGTGTGGGTTATTTTTTTTTTGGGGGGGGGTGTTAATGTGCAGTTACATAGGGTCTACATATCCTTGCCTTCATTGTTCCATTTTGAAGAATAAACGTATGTGCTTATGAATGTAATTGAATCATTTGAATGTTTCTTTTTTTTTCTAATTTCATTTGAATGTAAATGAGAGTTTGTGTGTAGAGAGAGAGGGGGGTGGGAAGAGTGATGGACAGCAAACAAATACCAATCTGAGAATGGATTGATTTTTAATTTTCTTGAGATAATGATCGAAGTTCAATCTTATCAATTTTAACACAAACCCATCTCCTTGATCTCAGAAAATTACTAAATGGGCCTACATCCAGAATAACAAAACATTATAATGGCATTTCCTTTACAATATTACCATGTTCCTGTAATTTGCGTCACTTTTGTAAGAAAAAGATTAGCGTTTGATCCAACATTATACCCTTAAAGGACAAGTCCACCCCAACAAAAACTTGGATTTGAATAAAAAGAGAAAAATTCAGCAAGCATAACGCTGAAAATTTCATCAAAATAGGATATAAAATAAGAAAGTTATGGCATTTTAAAGTTTCGCTTATTTTCAACAAAAATGAACGAGCCAGTTACATCCAAATGAGAGAGTTGATGACATCACTCACTCACTATTTCTTTTGTATTTTTATTATATGAAATATGAAATATTTTTATTTTCTCGTCATTGTCATATGAAATGAAGTTTCATTCCTCCTTGAACACGTGGAATTCCATTATTGTAACACTTTGTGCTTCAGGCAAGGAGGTCCTAATCGTCAAATTCGTAAAAATTGAAATATTATGTAATTCAAACAATGAAAAACAAAAGAAATAGTGAGTGACATCATCGACTCTGGATGTAACTGGCTCTTTCATATAACTATTTTCTTCAAAATAAGTGAAACTTTGAAATGTCATAACTTTCTTATCTTACATCCGATTTTGATGAAATTTCCAGCATTGTGCTTGTCTGATTTTTCTCTATTGATTCAAAACAACATTTTTCTGAGGTGGACTTGACCGTTAAGTATTCGCCGCGAGTACAAAACCACCCTTCTTATAACGTCAGTGTTTAAGCAGCTGTGTGGGTGTCTACTGCGATTCAATGGCAAACATAGGATGCAAATTCCAGATATTTGGGCATAACTGGATTACTTCAGAAAGTACATGAACATGTCATGCCATTATGCTTCAGGGACAGTATAGGGAATTCTCACAACACTGCGCAGACATATTCTTGAAAGTAGAGATTCTATTGTCAAAAGCACTTAATGACAGCAGTTCGTAGTTCCTTTCTGCGCATGATCAAAAGATCTATGAATGATCAGAAGAAGGTCATTTGTACTAAAGTGACATGGTGCTTTAAAATCTAATGAGATTTTCGTTTTCATTTACATCCACAAAAAACAATGCTTCCACGAACGACTGGTATCTCACAGTTTGTCAAGTACATTGTGCAACATGCTAAGATAAGCATTCAAAGTAGGAATGCAACAAATACCTTTATTAAGTTTTCATTGGTGTGCTATTCTTAAGTCACCTGGTCTTTTCAATTTCTTCATCCTGCTATGTAAGGCAAGCTTACGTAATATCTTGCTTTGAAATCTGCATATCATGATGAAAGAAATGAAAGGTCATTTGACCAAAATTGCCCATGAAGTAACTACGAACTGGTCTATTCGTCTGCGTCTCTGGACAAACCTCAGCTTCCAATCTTAGGACGATCTGCCCTCCCGGTTCACCAATTTTCAACAAAAATCTCTCAGCTTTTCAAATTACGGGCATTTTTAATGCATTTACTATATGTTCTAGAATCTGTCCCCGTTGCGGATTGCGAAAAAAAACTGGCTATTGTCGACGATGACCGGTTGGTCCCCACGTATGCCTTCTAATCCCCCCGGTTCAACCCCTGTAATCAATCCCTGTTTGTCTGGGATTTTTTTTTTTGTTTTGCTAACATTACACCAAACCTGGAGGAGCTTAAAGGAGAATGAAACCATTGGAACAAGATAGCTTGTGTGAAAACAGAAAAATAAAAGAATAAGAACAAAGAATGTTTGAGAAAAATCAGACAAATAATGAGAAAGTTATGAGCATTTGAATATTGCGATCACTATTGCTATGGAGATAGCAAATTGGCAATGAGACAAAGATGTGTGATGTCACTGATGAACAACTCTCCCCATTACTTTAGTATATATTTCACTTGAATTGCCTCTTTTATCACATCTATCCACAGATCATGTGTTCTTTCTACATGAGGGCATGTAATACATATTTTTTAAGAATACATAATGGATAAAGAGTTTGTATCATCGTAAGAAAAAGCAAAAAGAGACATTTTGAGGGTATTTTATAGTCCACCAAAGGGAAAGTTGTTCATCAGTGACATCACACATCCTTGTCGCATTGCCAATGGGAGGATCTCCATAGCATTAGTGATTGCAATATTCAAATGCTCATAACTTTCTCATTATTTGTCCGATTTTTCTCAAACTTTCTTTATTCTTATTCTTTGATTTTTCTGTTTCTACACAAGCCTATTTATTCCAAAGGTTTCATTCCCCTTTAACCTGACATGAACTCAACCGCATGAGAAGAGAAAAGAGGGGGGGGGTGTTATATTGTGTGATTTTGTGTTGTGGCATTGGTTAATGCACTTCACCTTGGCGTCTAAAGCTCAGCATTTCACAAACAAGATCATACCATGGGCGCGCAGGCAGTGGAGTAATCACACATCCGTGACGATCTGCATCTTCAACGCTGGGGGACTTGTCTTTGGCTGGTGATTTATTGAAGGTGCGTGAACCACAGGAAATTTCGAAAATGATTAAAATGGAATTGGTTTTCGCAATTTTGACCGGCCTTTTTACCACTGGATTCGCCAGAAATGTGACATTTCACAGGGTTGCTGAACCAATCGAAGACCACTACATCGTTGTGATGAAGGTGAGAAAGTTAGGGAATAATCACTTTTTGATATAAATTGAATGATTATCAGTAGCCTTAGTCCAAATTGTGATTGTTATTGTTTTTTTAAACGGGCCCGGATTTGGGGGATGGGGTTCAGGCGGAGAAGGTGGAAAATTATATGACACCTAGCCCCATGAGATCTGTGGAGAGGAATGGGATGCGGAGGCCTAAGCGGGGGCCTAAGACCTTCATTGGCTCACTAAAGTTACAATTTTGCACATAAAATTATATTTGTACAATTATTTAAATCCAACAGTCGTAAAAATGTTCTTTTTAACCTTTTATACTGGAGAATCTTTAGATAAAAAGGCCATAGATCCTGTGTCGAAACATCTGTATAATTGTCAGAACTCTCGATACATAGATTTAGATTCAAATAAAAATAATCTTATCATTTAAATGATGGTGATTATCGTCTCCCACAATCAACTCGGCGTGCAAAATATTTAATGAAGATGTTATACAATATGAAGTTGGATAATGCTAGATACTATACAGTGCGTATCAAAAAAAAGTTTACACTTCGGAAAAATCCTGTAAAATTATATATTTGTAATATCCTGACGATTTTTCCACATTTTAGCATTGGTACAGATCCATTTAAGCAAATGACGATATAACTGTCGAAAAATATTTCCGCTTGAGTGAGCACCACTTACTTTTGAAAAGTTGGTGAAAAATGATTTGCGCAGAACTTTGAAATAGTTATGCGAATAAAAGTAGACCTTAATCATGAAGAAAACATGGAAATTAACAAGTAAAATTGATAGGAAAATATCTTTTACCTTTTTAAACTTGTTTCCTTGCCCAAAACACTTCGAAGAGTGCATGCGCCCCATCCCACTCCCCCACACACCGAGTCCATCGTGACGATATTTGCTTTACACTGAGCTGTGATTTACATGAAATGGCTTAGGCTTGATTTTCATTTTGTTAATCATTGTCAAGCTTGGGAAAAGTGTGGAGAAACAAGTATTAAATGAAAATGAAATGTAAACCAACTTTAAATGATAAGAACTTAGTGAAAAATGCTGGAGATATCTGATATAAACTTTTGTTCAGATTCAGTTATGTCCTCAGATCCAGCTGGCACAAAAAGGGTAAAGGTTGTGCTTACTAAGTGTTGAAATTTCAAATTTGGGCGGCAAAATTGTTACAAAATGCTTGAATGTATCCGTTTTATTTCAATTGGCTAAAAGTGCTAGGGAAATTTATGAGAAATGCTTCGCAGGTAAGTTTGATTTTGCCCTTTCCCCTCGACACAGCGTGAAAACAAGCATTTCTGCGAGCTTTACAAAAATGGACAGTGCTCACTCAAGTGTAACATTCTGTCAAAACTTTTACTTTCATTGGATAGATGAGACCCAAACCCATAATTACATGTGAAAAAATTACCCACATGTTGTATATTTTTTAATTCCCAGGGCTTTTTCAAAGTGTAAACTTTTTTTTGATACGCACTGTAGAATCAAAATGTTGCGATCGAGAAAACAAATTGAGGGATAAACAATTGCGATGTCTAAAAGGTTAGCTCCACCCAAACGTAAAGCGAACCCGAGTTAAAACAAGAAAAATCAAACAGGCTTAGTAATTAAGATTTAATCGAACAGGGTTGTAATATGAAAATTTATGAAAAAATGTCAGATTTTCAAAAAACGGTTATATGCACATGGCGATTTGCATGGATAGAGCTGATCACAGTTTGGAATGTTGCACGGGATCTTGAATATTATCATTTTTATAAAAGAAATCTGCTTGACGATTTCACTTTTTTTAGAAAACAAAGTTTTCTTTTTTCTGAATTTCAACGACGTAGCCATGGTAGCGGGAACTTTCTCCGGTAGTATGAACATGATGAAGGGGGCATTACCAAGTTGCCTTATAAAAAGTATTATGCTATCACAGTAAGATAAGTTATCTTGCGAAGTCGACAAATCAACATTTGTGTTTCGACATGGCAAGATACGCTATATTGCCAGGTAGACTTATAATCAAGTGAATAATTTCGATAGACTACATACTCGAAACACAGTTACATTCGGAAACTTTTAAGTTTCATCCGCTCAACAAGATCGCAAGAATTTTGTTATGTAATGTCGACTTAACCTTTTTCTTTCCGAGAGAAACGTATCTTTCCAAGTCGACACATAGAAAGTATTGAAGTAAAATTGGCAAGATGATATAGAAGTTGATGTTTTAGTATTTATTTTCAATATCTATTTGAACTTTACTGATGATTAAATTTGAATTTCAATCTGAGTTTAATTTGAAATTGTCACTGAATTTAAAATTTGTCACTGAATTTAGCCGAAAGAAGACGTGGTCGCTGTCAAGAAGCTAATCCAACTAGATCGGTCTGGAATCTTCAGAGACTCATATATCAAGCACACCTACACAACGGCCATTAATGGCTTCTCCGCTAAACTATCAGAGAGAGCTCTCGCAAAGGTAAGGTACACTTCTGCCCTCCTCCGCAAATTCTTTTCCTCTCACCCTATACCCCCCCCCCCCCCCCCCCCCCCCGGCCCATGGCATTCATTGAATCACACATGCGTTTTCACGAATAAAGTTTCAGCACCTCCAAAATTTAATAGATAAGTTTTTTGTATTATATCACGTGACCCCCCCTCCCCTTAACCGGACTGGCGCCAGGATTGGGGGTTCCATGCCATTTGCTCCGGCGACTATTGCTCCGCTGTATATGACACACACTGATGGAATCGATATCATTCAATTTACCATTTTTTTACCGTGTGAAAGAGTGGTGAAATCACTGTCATGTAATTTTCCACTCATTGATGGGTAGACCACCATTATATTTTTTTACAGAAGATTGCAAAGATGTAAACATGACTGACAATTTATTGTTGGCCAATATGATACTTTAACATATACTTAAGAGCATGACGACCCTCTAATACAGCATTAGTCATTTTGTATTAAACGGGTTTATCTCTTTTTTTTAATGGCTATTACAACGATAGTCAGGGTTAGTTTGATTTAGGATTGGCGACATATGCATGTGAGGCATGCAGAGTGCAAGTACCTTTTGCGGAAAGACCATGAATTTCGTATGGATGAGATAATCCGCTAATCTCGTATCGGACATTGGTTTATATTGGACAGATCCAACTAACTTAGTTGCTTAGACACCTTTCCGTCCACATAATCGTGTGGTTACTTATAGGCATGGGATCATTGATTGAAATTAATTATCAATAGCAAATTATAAAAAAAAAGAGTTTTAGAAATAAAGAGTTGATGTCAAGTGGTTACATACCCGGCCTGCAAGAAAAAAAAATTGTCAGTTTTTCGGTGCCCCAAAAGTTCATTCTTAGTATGACAAATTGTATTCAGTACCCCCTCCTCCGAATAACTGGTGGCAGATGTGCATGGCCATGGGAAGCGGGGTGCTAAGGGATACTGCGTGTATTACTCTTCATAGGCAGCACTCCTTGGAATTCTGGTAGATGTCAAAATGCAGATTATTTTTTTTGTGTCAAATTCATATCAGCACCCCTAGTAAAAAAAAATCGTTCCCAGGGCCCTGCAGATAGCTACCCATATACTGATCTTTTATAACAGGATTTGATTTTTTAAAACGAATTCGACATTTATTTTGTCATCTTCAAGATCTCATCTTTATATATCTTCCCCTATCCATTATCTTATCTTACATTACCTTATCGTATTTTATCTTATTTTATTGTCTTATCTTCAAATTCAAAAGTAAAATTCAAATCTTATCTTGACTTAACGCAACTTATCTTCTCGTATCTTTTGTTATCGTACCTTTTAAACTATTTCATCCGATTTACCTTGACTGGTTCCGGACTGGTTCAGCTCTTGGCTCGGGATGAGATCGACTACATTTCGCAAGATAGTAAGGTCACCGCTACTGCTGTAGCTCAATGGGTCTTAGACCGTATCGGTCAGCGGAACCTTCCACTGAGTGGCGATTTTAGTTTCTTAGGTAAGTATCAATAAACGTAGAGGGTGTCAACACTGCAGTATTCACAGAGAACTTTCCCACCTAATCAAGGAACGAACTCTTTTCCTTCCTTCATACCTTTCTGTCTTTCTTTTATATTTTCTTTCATTCTTTCTCCTTTCTTCCTTTATGTTCATTTTCTTTTCAATCTCTTTGTTTCTTTCTTTCATTCGTTTTTTTCTTTCTTTCTACCACTCTTCCTTTATTTTTCTGTCTTTCGATCTAGACTAAGCCTTTTTCGCTTTCTTCATTTTGCTTGCCTCCAATCTTCTTTTAAGGAAACGGTTCTGGAGTCAATGTGTACGTCGTGGATACAGGGATCTTCCCAGGTAGCTCTTTCTTTGGTGGTCGAGCAAAGGTAGCCTATGACTCGGTCGGGGATGGACAAGCTTATGTAAGTGAAATCAATTAGGCGGGTTGTTGCGATCTTTTTCTTGATTGGATTTTGTTTTTCTCTAATATTTAAAACCATCATGCGCGGCGAGTTCGTGAAACTTTTGTTCTCTAAGGGAGGGAGGAGTGGTATATAATGATACGATCCAACCCTTTTTAAAATTCTAGGAGGGTCTTTTTGGCCGTTATGTCTACTGGAAATGCATTGATCCGCGAAAGTTTAGATATATATAATAATTTTCACGAGATCTACACTCCATATTGCTTATTCTTCAGTGGAGCGGAGGGGGTGGGACAATTTTTTTTGAGCGTCTGGGCGTTTTATTGCATAATCTTTAGGCAAAAAGCATAATCAAATTTTAAAATACCATTGCAATGAATATAAGATCACTTCGCATCCTTTTCATTTGTAATCAATAAAATTTATATGATTTTCAAGTATTATATATATCAATATCGTCATTGTCCAAGACAATCTCACCATCAACATCATCGTTATCATTATTGCCAGAACGATAATCATCATCACCATTTATATTATCAGTGCTCATCATCATCGTGGTCGTCGTCAATTTTTTTTAGGGCATTGATTGCAATGGTCACGGCACCCACTGCGCCGGGACCATAGGAGCGGAGATATTTGGAGTTGCCCCGGGTGTTAACCTCTTCGGAGTACGTGTCCTCGACTGCCAAGGAAGCGGTACAGCTGCTGGCGTCATCGCAGGTAAAACGATAGGGAGCTTTCAGAAACTCGGAGCAAGGGACATGCAGTAAACAGTAGTTTGAAATAAAAGGCTATTTGTGCACGCCTGAAATAAAAGGAGTCGCCTTTTCTGCATCAATCGCAGACGATTGCCACTTAAGCTAGGATTACATAAAAACCGAATTTTCCTCAAATAAATTCTGCCCGAATATGGCCTGATTTGGATGGATTCGGTGGGTTCGGAACCTATACGTCACTGATTCGGTAGCTCCTCCGGTAGAGACGAATGGGTCCAGAAGAGCTAGGTCCCCAATCAGCACATGGACCTGACCACGGAGGATTATCTATTGTTACTGGGGGTGCTGTGGCAATGCCCAGCACCCCAGTAACAATAGACTAATCCTCCGTGGATGGTCATTGAATCAGGACAAAATTGGTAAGAATTGACCAGAATAAATTTTGGCCATGCCGAATAGAGAGAAGAATCGAACCAGAGGTGCTCAGAATCTTGCCGAATGTGTCCCGATTGCTTCGATAACAGCCGAATGACAACGCGATCGGAACGAATATGGCCGAATTAATGCGCCAATTAGCGCGGACCGGTAAGCCCCGAATACAAATACCTCCCCCAATCCAGCCGAATGTCATCAGAATACATCCAAAATGTGTGCGGAATAAAATTTGTTGTGGCCACATTCGAGAGTATTTTGGAGGGTATTCGGCTGAATTTGAACACTTCAGACCAAGCCCAATTTCTCCTCGAATGTTCTCGAATCCCTCCCAAAGTAAGGCTAGGGTTACGCCATAACCGAATTCTGAATAAGTTCGGACCGATCCTGCCCGAACTGAATATTGCCTGATATTTGGATGGATTCGGTAGTTTCGGAACTTTTTCTTAGAAACGAATGGGTCAGAAATACATCCCGATTCAGCGCAGAATCTCCAAGAATTGACCCAAATCAGTTTTGGCCATCCCGAATAAAGCCAAATGCCACCCGAATATTTGCAAGAATAGAGCCAAAGGTGATTACAGCCGAATAATGAATCGAAAATTGACCAGTATTGGGACGAATATGAATAAATGCGCCGTTCTCGTACCGTTTCTCATGATACGAACAGTTCCGAGTTTGCCCAGAACACTCCGAATACCTCTCCTAATCCAACCGAATGTTATCTTAATACACCAAATGTGGCCCGAATACATGGACCTGGCAACGGAGGATTATCTATTGTTACTGGGGGTGCTGTGACAATGCTCAGTATCAATAGACTAATCCTCCGTTGATAGGTCCCTGGCAGAATAAAATTTGTTATGGTCACATTCTAGAGTATTTTGGAGGTTAAACGGCTGGTTTTGACATTTCGAAAGAAGCCGAATTCTTTCACGAATTTTTCCGGATCCCTCCCGAATTTCCTCGTATTTGCGGAGGGGGAGCAAAATAACTCGAATACGAGTATTCTGATGGATTCGCAGCTGAATAGGTTCAGGTGTAGGGGCTTTATACCTTGGTCACATTTGTTCTACGGCGGCCGTACGGCGAGTCGAAAACAGCCGTTTCATTCATTTTTATCAAAACCACCTATATTTAGCTGGTACAAAAATGTTAAAACGGCTGTTTTCGACTCGCCGTACGGCCGCCGTAGAACAAATGTGACCATGTGTTAGCTTCATCTAGTCAAAATCCATGCAGAGCCGAATCTCTCCAACATGAATTCCGCAAGCGGCTTTTTATGACCAGTCCTTGCATTTCATCGCAGACAATTTAAAATGGAAAATGCGAGAAAATTGCAATGAAACTACGCAAATGCGCCTTCCTTCGGGATTCCTGCGAGAAGTTTTTGGCATTAAGAGTTTCTCGAGATGAGGTTACTAAATAAGTATTGTAAATATATAGGAACATAATCGCGGTAAATGTTGGACTAAATATTCAATTTTTTTTTGTTGGACGGGAAGATCAGTGCAATGATATGTGGATACATTTCGAAATTCAAATTTTTCTTATACTTTTTTTTCACCCAGGTTGTGATTTTGTTGCGCGTTCAGCTATGAAACCCGCCATAGCTTCTATGTCACTAGGAGGCTTTGCGCAGCCGGCGTTGGACGATGCTGTGAGAGGGATGTTTCATGCTGGCGTTACCACAATGGTTGCGGCGGGCAATTCCAACAATGACTCCTGTTTATTCTCACCAAGCAGAGTCAGAGAGGTTTGTTGACTTATTTTTGTATAGCTTAGCTAGACATATTGCATCAAGATTTGATATCACATCGTAAAATTATCTGGGTCCTGGGAACGATTTTTTTTTCAGAGGAGTGCTGACTTGGAGAAAAAAATGACGATCAAAAACAAAAAAAAAGTCTCTCAAAAGTGACCGTGATATTTGTCAATATTTCTACATTTTATCATTCCAACTTGATTTAGAGAAGCTACTGCCAATGGTGTAAAACATACGCAGCACCCTCGCTTCCCAGTGCCATTCGATATCTCCCGCGTTCTTACTCGGTGACGCTACACATGCTCCTGCGACATTTGCTTTGATGATTGATGATAGCAACGCAGAACTTGCGCCCTTTGGCAAGGCGTGTATCTATATACATTTGCCACTCTCCACCCAGGTATGGGTACCCGGTAGGGAAAAAATCTGTGAATGCTCGAGCGCCCGATAAGAGTAGCGTGCTAAAATCGGGGTAATAGGGGGTAATAGTATGCAACGCATATATAGAAACATTGTATTAAGAACTGTGTATATCTTGCATATTATTATAAGTACAAGCTAGTAGACTACACCTAGGTAAATAGTACCCGAACAATGTCAGAACGTTGGCAACAGTTTCAACTTTAGCCTTGCCAACAAACAATTCACTTTCTTCTCATACAGGCCATAACGGTTGCTGCTACGGCTATCAACGATCGCCGAGCTTCTTTCTCCAATTATGGTAGTTGTGTTGACCTGTTTGCCCCGGGTGTGAATATCCCAAGTGCGGCAATAAGCGGTGAAGAGTATATCGCAGCATTCAGCGGAACGTCTATGGCTTGTCCTCACGTAGCAGGTAATTTATGCAACCAATTGTTATCAGGATATGTTTACTCCCATTCGATCAATATTCTCAACTAGCCTTTGTTTCTAGGCATTTACTCCAATTGTTGACCATTAAGTTATCACCCCTTCCCCTCCGATGTCGGTCGTTTTTCGCCGCGTAATCATATTGAATTTCGGCACGCGGTCTACGGTACTGCGACGATATCTCCAAGATTTGTTGTCGTAAATTAATCCAAACCTATTTTTTGCTTTGAAAAAAGGCTTTGAAAGTATGTTAATTAAAGAAATAGAATAAGAAGGTGGTTGTTGGTCTTTGAAATAAGTTCCGGGTGGTTTTAGGATGCTTACCGAAAATGACAAATAAAAATTTATACAGATTGACGGTATCATTTTTTTTTCTGTATGCCAGTGTTAATTAGTATATAGGCCCTAACCTTGAGGTAATTATGTTGATCATCTTACGCTGATGCCCTTGGAACTTGTTGTCCCTTTAGACAGGCATCGTGTCTGATATGACGTGTATTTCAGAAACTGAACGACTTAAAAAAAATCGCTTAAGCCCTGGTGAACAAGAAAGTCGCTCGATCTCGCATTCACCCGGGTTTCGCCAGCTCTCGTCTTCGACCGTTAGTTTCGTTTCTGCCACTACTTGACGAAGATAATAGCCAAGTCACGATGCCTTTACTTGTCAAATGGCTAGTAGACAACAGGTTATAACACTAATACACATTTATTGATATACATGTAGGTGCTGCAGCTATTGCTCTTGGCAAATCTGGATCGATGACCCCTGCTGAACTGAAAACCAAGATGCTCGATGACACAACTCCAGACGTGGTCGCCGATGTATCTGGCTCTCCGAACCTCCTTCTTTACGTGCCATAACAACCTGAACAGACTTGGATACCAGGATTCCGTTTCATTAAGACTTGTTATAATAACAAATGCACGTTTTATACAAAAAGTCTATATCAAAGTGAATAATTCAAGTAGCTTTTAACTGATGTTATTGCAAATTTGTTTTCATCACAAGTTTTACGAAACAGGGCCCTAGATCGTACTGGAATACGACGTTTGTCCTAAGCATCACCGTGTCAAGAATTTTTTTTCCTTAGGAGCAAGAATTAGCATAAATGTTAAGCAGAATATTAATGAATATGTACTGGAAATGCGAACCGATTGACCTTATGAGAATGGTGTGTTTTATCTTACATTTACAATAAATTTTAGAAAGCAATAAAAATTGCATTATTCTACAATTTTGTAGGTCCTGTGCACTGCACTTTTGCCATTGTTGCTTTTTTAATGTCTTGGGACCTTTTGGCTCACGAGCAAACAGTGAATCATTTATTCAATAAATGAACATGCACATGAAATGATTGAATGAAAATTGGAGAACACAACGAATGACATAGGATGCGGGGCTTTCTTAAATCAACATCCGTTTGACATGTTTGAGCTTTGGATGTATTCGTTATTTGTAAAAGTATTTTTCTGCTTGCAGGAGAAAACGCTAAGAGGTTATAACGATCGTATAATATTCGCAGTACTCTTTATGTAGATAGCATACATAAATTCTGAAATTCTCCGAAAATGGTATTTTTTTAATCATTGAACAGTACAATTTATGTTATTCTCTCTCTTTTTATCTGTTTATTCTGTGATTGAATTCTTCCTCTTTCTATAATGCCGAACCCCTAAGATTTCAGCCATTTATCTTTTTCCCCCTCGGTGACGTGCGATTTATATTACATGATTATATTTGACAAAACCGTATTCATAGCTTCACTATTACACGTCCTGAACATCACAAGAGAAGTTTAAAAGTAATTCTGGGGCCCGTTGCATAAAACATTTTACCTGAGAAATCTCAGGTTGTTCTTACCGGAGTATTTGCCCTGTGTTAAAGTCAATGGCAGAAATCAGACTAACCTTAGTTTTCAATTTTTACCAGAGTTTTCTCAGGTAAAAATTTTTATGCAACAGGCCCCTGATGATTGTATGGAAAAAGTACGATAAAGATTTTATTTTATGAGAGAAATGTTGGGGTCTGCTGTATATGAATGATTAGCCTAAAAAATGCAGAATATAGACGTGTAATTGGAGCGCAGTTTTGATCATTATATGTATGCATGCGAGTATGAAGATATACGCTATTTTATTGTTACACAGCATAAACTGTGGTGTTAACCGGTGTACATAGAGGACCACACCAGTTATTTTACACCGGTGTTAAATTGGTGGTGTTAGTTTTACGCCTATAGGTGTTATTACAACACATTTTGTTTGTTACATTTACACTCTTCGATTTTATTTTTAATCTCTAGAGTGTAATTTTAACACCTCAAGGTGTGGTCCTCTATTAACACCAATTGGTGTATGTAGTGTGAGGTGAAAACAATATTTTTGTACAAATACAGTAGGTATTTCACATTAATCTTTTTATGTAGTTTACAACATGATATGTGGGCATCGCCATTGGTTTTAAACAATGAGCAGCTTTCTTCATTGAAGACGAATCATGCATTTTTTTTTTTATTTAAAAAATAGTCATTCGCCTTATTGTTCAAGTATTTTATCTTAATTCTGAGAGCAATTCTATGAAAACTGCACATTGCTATTTCAATTTTCCACAGACATCTGGATGAAATACAAACATTTTTTTGCGCTCAACATGTTACAAAACTGAATAAAGATTATTCATGAAATTAAATAAACAATCTATGCACTACAAATAAGAAATTGATAAAAGTGTTATTCGAAGGAAATAAGGCAAACCACTTGTCCTATGAAGTTTAGATGTATTATTTTTTCGAAAGGAGAGGACATTCACCTTTACGGTATTTAATCTGTATGTTTTGATAGGGGATAAATACATTGTTTTAAAACAGCAATTTTCTATTCTGGGGTACAGATGGGAGCGCTTGGCCCCCAAAGTTTTCATGACCAAGAATAGAAGAGAATAGGAAAGAGAAAAGGGGGAAATATAGTATTATTTTCTCAATGTTATGTTAAAATCTTATCACAAATTTGGATATTTGTTTTTAAGAAAGTCGAAATTTTTGGCTGATTACGCCATTGTTTACTCTCGACCTTCATATTAACAAGTGAAATGCTTTTAAAATGTATATGTAGAACAAAATGTGTTTTTAAAATTAATTTCAATTCAAAATATAGCTTCGTTGTACCAAAATTTCTAGCTATTTGCGTGTATCCATCCATAGACCTGAGTCCATAATTATTGGGTTTCTGTTACTGAAAAGTTATCAAAAGATACATAAATATTTCTTTAAAAATGACTTTTCATATTTACCTCATTTTAAAGGTGTATTTTCCTATGATTTTCAAATTGGAGAAAGAAATATCAATACTTAAACTGAAGGAACAGGGTCGATTGGTCGATTTAGCTTGGATAACAGCCGCACACCAAACCGCCCAAGCTTATCTTTAAACTCAATATCAGCCGTTGGGGGCGCTCTCCCGATTTAAAGGCAGAGAGATAGGTCGTAAAGGGAAGGTCCCGGCTGCGCGTTTCCGTTTTACACCCTGGCGAAGGCATTTTCCGGAAAAGTAGCCAAAAAGCGACTAGTGAAGAGTCTACACACGTCGCTGGTTGCATGCAGCGTGCGACACAGGCGAGTCCACCACCGCATGCAATTTGCACAGCTACTGATCAGAGCACAGAGTTCCTCGGCACTTCATGTACAGAGAGAGCGGCAGTCAGGAGTGAAATCCGAACATGCTTTTGCAGTCGCGTTGTTTATGATAGTTTTTTTTCTAAAAATAAATTATTAACTAAATGAATAGAATGACAGACAAAATCAAAATAAACAGATACTTATAATGGAAAGACAAATTGAAGTTTGATGGCTTGATACACTTAGAAGCTGCCGAAAGATAGATATAGAAGACTGATAAATAGATAGAGACAAGATAGACAGATAGATAGATAGAAATAGAGAGAGAGAGAGAGAGAGAGGTGGATAGATAGAAAGAGAGAGAAAGAGGGAGAGATGGATGGATAGATAGATAAATAGAGAGAGGGGGAGAGACAGAGAGGTCGATATATAGAGGGAGAGGGGAGAGAGAGAGAGAAGGATAGATAGATAGAGGGAGAGAGATGTTGTAGATAGAAATATGGACGGACAAAGAAAAAGAGAGAAAAAAAAGACAGATGCTAGAGAAGGAGAGAGATAGAGAATTTGAGAGACAGATAGATAGATGTTAGATAGATAGAAAGATAATGAGAGAGACAGAGAAGATAGACAAATTAACAGATAGATAGATACATAGATAGATAGATATATAGATAGAGAGAAATAGAGAAAGACAGACAGATGGATAGATAGAGATAGATGAGAGATAGATAGATGTTAGATAGATAAAGAGGGAGAGAGACAAAGAATATTAACAAATTAACAGATAAGTTAAAAAATAGATAGATAAATAGAGAGAAAAAGAGAAAGACAGACAGATGGATAGATAGATGGATAGAGAGATAGAGAAATTAAGAGATAGATAGACGTCAGATAGATCAAGAATGAGAGAGAAGAGCGACAAATTAACAGATAGATACTGTAGTTACATAGAGAGAGAGAGAAATAGAGTATAGACCGGGGTATAGACAGACAAATGGACGGATATATAGAGAGAGATAGAGAATTTGAGATAGATAGATGTTAGATAAAGAATGAGAGAGACAGAGAAGATTATTAGATAGATAGATACTGAAGTTACATAGATAGATAGAGATAGACAGATAGAGAGAAAGACAGACATCAGCAAATCGGCAAGGCAAATGATCAAGGCAAACATTCGTATTGAACCTGGAAAGTATAAGCTCAGCTGCATTATACGGTATGTTCTGCGGATAACTTCGGTGCGGACTTTGGATCGCGCGCCCAGCTGATAATGTAAACAAACGTAGACGTAGACTCTTCATTAGTCGCTTTTTGGCTACTTTTCCGGAAAATGCCTTCGCCAGGGTGTAAAACGGAAACGCGCGTCCCGGCTGAAAGTATGTATAGCTAATTACATAAAGTAGAATTCACTTAGCAAAATGCCGAAAATTTCATCAAAATCGGATAACAAATGTCAAAGTTATTGAGTTTTAAAGTTTAGCAATATTTTGTAAAAACAGTCATGAATATTCATTAGGTGGGCTGATGATGTCACATCTCTACTTGCAGGGGCGTCGATCCATCATTTTTCAGATGGGGGGGGGCAAAATCATTAATGTTCCAAAGGCGCTGGATCGTACAAGACACCCACAAATACACACACACACACACATATATATATAGATATATACACACATATTTATATATACGTATATACATACATGTATGACTCATGAGACACAGACACGTTTCTCACCAACAAATTAATGCGAGCGCGAAGCGCGAGCTTATTTACTGAGTGATACTGACAGCAACAGCGTGCCTGTTTAGAACTGTTTGTAGTAACTTCTGAGGAGGATACATATCTCACTACACAGATAGTACGAGTGCCGAGAGTGAGCTAAAATTTCTTTACATTCTGACCTAAAAGCTTGATATTCTAAGGATTTTTTGGTACCATTGATTAAGATTGGTATCTAAAAGAATAGATGCGAGCGCGAAGCGCGAGCTGAAAATTTTGATTTTTCGATCTGAAAAAAATGACAGTGTAATGGACGTTTTTGATAAAGAACAAGATATATATCCAAGAAAAGATGATTGCAAATCGAAGCAGGGGGTTTTTGAGGCTTTAAAGTGAAAATGGGACATTTGCATTCACCTATTTAATCATGAAAAGTATGGGTTTTTGCTACAGAAATGATGCGAGCGCAAAGCGCGAGCTAAAATTTTTTATATTCCAATCAGAAAAGCGGGCATTTCGAGCAAGATTTTAAATAAAGAACGAGTTGTGTATCTCATTCTCACTTGCTGAACATTACAATTTTTTTGCCATATCCGGAATTATGGGGGGGGGGGCAAAATGATATGTTTGCCCCCCCCCCCGCAATATTTTCAATGGTGGGGCGATCCCCCCTGCCCCCAGGATCGACGCCTCTGTCCACTTGTTCTTTTGTATTTCATTATATGAAATTAGGTTTATTCAATTTTTTTCCACCAAGAACTATAAAAATTAGAATGACAACTGATTCAGTGCATTAGATATGTATTGCTGCAACTTATTTTTATAGGAGACATAATATTCATATTATTTCAGGTATGAAATAATGAAAAAAATATGATTTTATGTAGTAACAATTAAGATACAACATCTATCAACTCGTCTTGGTTCCAAACATTTAGTACCAGGCCAATAATACACTGAGTTCAATGGGGTTAATTATGTATTCATGAGGTCATATCTAAGACACCCTGGAACCGCCGCTACCACCAAATTTTGACAGTGGGGGGGGGGGGGGGAGGGGTGTGGTCATCATGCTCTACCAAAATATGGTGTCACCATAGTCTGATATGCTTAAAGGTCAAGTCCACCTCAGAAAATGGTTGATTTGAATCAATAGAAATAAATCAGACAAGCATAATGCTGAAAATTTCATCAAAATCGGATGTAAAATAAGAAAGTTATGACATTTCAAAGTTTCGCTTATTTCCAACAAAATAGTTATATGAACGAGCCAGTTACATCCAAATGAGAGAGTCGATGATGTCACTCACTCACTATTTCTTTTGTTTTTTATTGTTTGAATTATACAATATTTCAATTTTTACGAATTTGACAATAAGGACCTCCTTGCCTGAAGCACAAAATGTTAAAATAATGGAATTCCACGTGTTTAGGGAGGAATGAAACTTAATTTTACATGACAATGACGAGAAAATCAAAATATTTCATATTTCATATAATAAAATACAAAAGAAATAGGGAGTGAGTGATGTCATCAACTCTCTCATTTGGATGTAACTGGCTCGTTCATATAACTATTTTGTTGAAAATAAGCAATACTTTAAAATGCCATAACTTTCTTATTTTACATCCGATTTTGATGAAATTTTCAGTGTTGTGCTTGTTGAATTTTTCTCTTTTTATTCAAATCAAGTTTTTGTTGGGGTGGACTTGTCCTTTAAGAAGTTTTTTTGTAACGTCATCACTTGGGTACTATTTAGATGCCATGAGATTTATTATCCCTATGCAGGAAGGGTCACGTGACGACCGTCTCCCATAGGCTGCAGTACCAAAGTCAAGGGAAAATACCCCGCCCCCTCATCGGGATCGCCGTCTTGATATAAATTGCCCTAGCAAAAAACAATTAAATGTTTCCTGATGTATGTTGCTTCGTCAAAATACTCGGCATGACAAAATGTGAGTTTTATCCACGATGACGTATTTATGATACTACTAATCCGTGAATAATAAACCACCATAACCACTGCATGTCAAATTATGATTGAGATATCCTTGTATTTTTATCACAGAAATAGGTGGATATTTACCCATTTCCACTCACAATAATTTTAACCATAATGAATTTATCAATCCCTCATCTCATTTTTTTTATTATGTGTACAAACGTTATTTGCTAATCACCATCAAATTATTTTACCGAAGTTTTGAACTCCCATGATGGTTCTGTTTTCACTGACGCGTTTAAAAGCCAGGAACTTACGGAGACCGGGATGTCACTCTCAATTGCTTTGATATCCGGTGTTAGCTCTTCCTGCCATCACAGAGTATGGGCATCGTTGTTTTGTGTTGAGATATGTTTTCTCCCGACGAGCAGCAACCCAGCTCACGTCACCGGGCATTGTACCATTCGAGATAATGGGGCCAAGTATATTTATGATGGCTAGTTATCTGTCCTTCGAAACTAGGTTTTAATTGGAAAGTAATTCGGTGATGATTGTTGGCTATTGTACTGGATCTCACTCCTGACCATGTTCGCTGCGAGTATAACCTTTTGACATATTGCTTGGATATCATAAGTCGGACTTGTCTTTGTGGCTCGTTCGGTGATCTTTAACCTGGATAGTTTCAGAGATAGGTCCTAGATCTAATCACTGACAGCAAACATGGGCATGGGGCTTGTAACCCAGATTGTTCTTCTATGTGCAGTTGCTTGCAGTGCGCAGAACAACGAGACGACGGTCGAAGACTCTGAGAATCATGTCAATAGAGTATCAGTGGACAATCAATATCAAGATGTTATCAACGTCACCACGGACGGAGAAAACATCCAAAAGTCGGGTGATAGCAAGAGTCAGGAAAGGTTCGTCTGTAGGCCACATATCACAATTCAGGCGCCACCTCTGCCGGTGCCGATTTCAACAGAAAGTAGCTGCGACTGCAACTGCAGCAACAGCAGCAGAAGGAACTCTGGTGATGTAAACACAGAGGAGAAGCAGACGGAAAGTCTAGTCCGACAGCTCCGGGAATTGGTACAGGAGTGTAGGGCTGGAGGGGATGGAACAAGAGGAATCGGTAGAGGGGACGGTGGTTGGACCCGTGGGTCACAGGATGGTACCAGGATACTGGCCGAAGCTTTAGTGGACCTGGCTACTGTCCTCAAGCACTTCCAGACACCAGGAGTTCCTGTTCCAGGTAGTTACTTACTAAACACAAGCACCTTACTCCAACATGTTTAATATGCAAGTAACAGTGATAAATCCATATCTGTTACGCGTTCAAGTGGCTTGGTTAGATATTTGTTATTACCGAACATTTCATGAAATGATATTGATTTATTTTGTAAAGAAAATGAAAGATCATTCTTTCTATGCAAAGGAATTATATAAAGAATTTATCAACTAAACTTGTAACACGGTTAATCAGAAAATTATATTGCAGATTTCTAGAAAACGTGCAAAATGAATTCATAATTTGATAATTCATAATTTATGAATTCATAATATATTATTTGAAATTGTAATTTTTATGATGAAATAATCTGATCGTTCTGACTGAGTTTATAACTTTCTATGGTAACTAGAATTGCAAATATTTAGTTATTTTATCAAATAATCCACAGAGACATATCTTACGTGATGTTTTTTTACCACTTTCAAAATATATTTTCATATTTGAATGTTTTAAATGCTTCATCATCATTTTGTTATCTAATTTATTCTTTTATTCATTCGGGTGCAGTTTTATGAATTTAAGAGAGACCCGTATTCTCACATTTGGTACGAGTATGAACGCAGATAAATTACAAGAAGGGTCGAATAAAAAAAACATGATTTGAAAATGAAATTACATGGATCATAAGGAAAATGTGTATAAAAACAGATAGGCCTATAGCGCCCTCACGGACTTTACATTGAGTCTTTTGTCACAATGAAGAGGAGAGTACGAACCATTGTTTTACCCACTGTTGTTGTTTTTTCATAAATCCAACAGTAGGCCAACGTCTTTTTACATTGTAAAAAATGATTGATGTGCTAATTCAGCACTTACAGTGCTTTTATGGTGACGGCACTACGAGTGCTGATTTTCTAGTTTAAATTTGAACTAAAAAATCAGCACTCGTAGTGCAGTCACTATACAAGCACTGTAAGTGCTAAATTAGCACATCATAAGTTACAGTGTATATTTAAACCAGTATTCAACAACATTTTGTCAGTTCATCCATGCTACCCCTTATCAATATCATCGTCATAATCCTCCTCAACATCGTCATTATGTAATACCATCATCATCCTCACACATAATATCACCATCATAATCATAATAATCTCCATCATTATCGTCGTCATCATCATCATCATTTCCATCACCAACATGATTGCGATTACCATTGTAATCATCGATCGTCATTACCACCATCATCATTATCGTCGTGATCATCATTGTCATATATTCGTCATCATCTGATCAACATCATCGTATTGCCTTTCTGAAACCCCGGGGGGGGGGCACTCGACCAAAAAGTGGGGGGGGTGTGCCGCGGGCGAGACAAAAAACGGGGGCCTTGGAGCGGGCTTATTGTAAAAAGGAGGGTCCTCGGAACGGGCTTCGGAACGACAATTGTTTGTGAAAACGGGGGTCCTTGGAACGGATCGCCAACGTGTGAGTGCGTATGCATCCCTATGGAACGGTCGTGCGTGCATGATGCAGCTAGAGCGGCCTCCGCCGGGGAGCTCTGCGGCCGCGTTTCACCAAAATTGCAGCTCATTCAATGCGATCGGAGCGGCGTAACGAAAAATATGCGAAGCTTCGGAGCGGATTTCTCTCTTCTTTTTTCTCGATAAGAAGAAAATGCTATGCCTTGGAGCGGCTTTCTTTGTTCTTTTTCTCAACAAGGCAAAAATGCTATGCCTTGGAACGGAAATTTGAGTGTGAAAATGGGGGTCCCCTCCGCGGCACATACCCACTATGCATTATATACTGAGTGCCCCCCCGGGGCTGAAACCAAGCTTCAAAAGAACTCTCATGCCATGCCCTGTGCAACAACCTAATTTCAATCCGCAATAATGAACCTATTTAGTATTATTGAACCTAATTTCATTTCAGATTTATGCAGAGCGTGAATTCTGTTCAGTTTTGACAATCACAATTTAATGTACATATGAAACAAACTCCAAACTTTTAACCCGAGATAGTTGTGAAAATGGTGTTTGTTTTGACTCTCATTTCCCCTTTGGAGAGGAAGTTATTACGCTGGTGGTATAGAGATTGATGGTTCAAATACTATCCGCTGTACTATATCAGCAATCTAACGAAGACTAAACTAATTGGTAAAGACTGCATTGAGTCCTCCATGGCAGGTTAAGAAGAACTGATGATTTACACTTGAATTAAATACCATTTTCTGTCACTTATGTATAAGTCATTTTCCCCTGATATTTTGGTTGACTATGCCCCCCCCAAAAAAAAAAATAATAATAATAATAATAATGAGGAGAAAGCAGAACAGACGAGAAATTAATTTAAGATTTTGAATAGCACCTGTCAATTTGTCACTTTGTATTTTCATATCAGAATTACAAAATCAGACAACCCGGTTTGATACTTGTGTTTTCTGAATACACGACCTGTATCTCCGGTGGTTGACCTACGAATAATACAATTTACAATAATACAGTTCACACTGAGATGCAAATCAGATCATGTCATTCCAACCAAGCATAATTTTGATGTTTTATTTTAATACCATGAATTCTGTAACAATCACAAATCGAAATCGAAAGTGCTTTTGAGATAAGACTTTTCTCATCATTTAAGCTCCGAATGATAACAAATGCAGATTAAGTGCGAACCCTAGCTGTGAATGATTTTTAGTGGGGGTGCTGATGTAAATTTGAAAGGCAAAAACACCGCCCCCAAAGGGGAGGGGGGTATTACAAAATGAAGGGTCACCTGGGGGTGCTGCCTATGGAAAAATAATACTCGCAACACCCCCAAGGAAATTTTGGGAGATGCTTCAGCACCCCCGCTTCCCAGGGCCGTCATCTTGCCCAGAAATTACCTAATATTTTCAACAAACACTGCAAAAATACCGATGTTCATTTAACACCAGTCCGATGTCTATATAGGAAAACACCAGAGAGGTGTTGAAACAGCACCATTTCGGCTTTAGGCTAACACCAGGTAGACATTCAAACAACACTAATCAGTGTTAAACCAATGTCGGTTTGATTCTTAACTGGTGTTGTTTTCAACACTTCCCTGATGGTGTTTTCCGATCACGGCTGGTGTTAAATCAACACCGGTGTTTTTGCAGTGAACTAAATACAAGCAAGGATAATATAGAAGAAAAGAAGGTATCACTACAGAGCAAGAACTATAACACTGGTTGGTGTTCATATAGAGGACCACACCACTCCAGTGTCAAACAGCAACAACCAAGAATGTTAGAAACAGCATATTTTGGTTGGTACTTTAACACTGTTAGGTGTTATATTAAGACACTGGGGATGTAAGATTAACACCCATGGGCGTGGACCTCTAAGGAATCAAATAGTGTAATCTGCAGACATATACCCTGAAACTTTAATCAATGATTGGGTCTCCATGCAAAGACTAGTACATGCAAAACGTGTTGTTTCAATTCCTGATCAAGAGGGCCTTCAGTCCACAATTGAAGGCATCATAGCCTGCACATTCAGACCTGTTACCTGAGTGAATGGTTTGCACAGCAGACCACAAATGCTGTAATTTTCAGTTTTCATATAACACAGCACTGATAATGGAAATATTACCATCAACAAAAAGAAGACGAAAATTAACAAAGAAATAGTAAATTGTCTTGTATTCTGGTAAGAAAATAAAATAAGACGGGAAGTTATGGATATACTTTTCCCCGATGAACCCGAAGAAATAGGCTTAGATGTCCAATAATATATATATACAAGTAAAGCCATGATGGTAATTATGAATGAAGATTTGTAATATTATATTTTCAGATTAAAACCAGGACCCCCCCCCCCCCCCGATTCCCATACGTTCCGAGCTATTTTGGTTTCCTACCACATGATTTTTATTTACAGGTCACTCTACGGTAGGGTTATTCAAAGCGTATATAGTGCTTAGTAACAATATTTCAGAAGTTCAGGGGCGGTATTCTGAAAGCTCAATTAGCGGTCAATTAGCGCTCAATTAGCATTTTGGTATTCTGAAAAGTCACTTAAGTGCCCCTTTCCTTATTTGGCAGGGTTGCGTTGCGCGCACTTGCAATACTACGCGTTATGACCGCGCGAAGACTTAATTGAGTAGTTACGAGACTTTTGGTATTCTGAAAAGTCTCATAGCGCTCAATTAGCGGACTTTCCAGTGGGGAAAGATAATGGTGACAAGAGGTCCATTAAGTCTCACCATATCTTGCTAAATGTTGCTTTCATTTCGTATAAATATCATCAAATCGGTTTAATACTAGGAGGAAGGAAGAGAATAAAGGAGAGAGCTCAAAAGGAATAGAATAAAGAGGGAAAAGGTGGTGTACAAACAAGTAAAAATAAGGAATAGGGCCGAGGGACTATATTTGGTAATAAATAAATTAGAAAAGGGGGAAAAGGGAGACAGAAATATTTGTGTACTTATGGGGAAAACATGACTATTATTTTTCTATATTTTCTTTTATTATTAGCATCCTAAACTATTTTGTTTTTGCACACTTTTTTTGACAATAATGAAATTGCCAAATCACGGCAGATGCAGCAATGTGCAGGAGTGAATTAAACCTTGTTTCTGACAATGAAAAATAAGCATAGACCCCTTTAGTATTTAAACGAATATAGAATAAAATACAAAAGAAAAAAATAGTGAAGTGATGCCATCGTTTTCTCCACATATCAAAACCTATGTCATGACGTTTGTACCTCAAATTTCAATAAGATTTCGGCTTTTTTAAAATTATGCTTGTTTAATTTTTAAAATATGTTTATTCAAATTTTGTTGGAGATTTCTCATATAAATAGAAAGTATGTATTTCTTTATAATAAAGTAGGAATTAAGTTAAAGAAGACCCCCCCCCCTATCATGGCCCCGAGACAAAAGCAAATAAATATTGTAAAAAAAAAAGAAAAAGAAAGCTACAAATGGATTCAATGGATAGGGGTGGTGAAAATCAGAACGCGTTCGAAAAAAAGAGAAAAGCACAAAGGTACAATAAATGAGAGAGAAAGGGAAAAGACAACAGTTAATTTCAACAACATAACGAACCTCTAATCTCCGATGCAAATATGCTTAAGCATTATTTTTCAGCAAAAATTCTTTGTATCAAGTTCGTGGTGCAGTGCACCTGCAGCAGCCGGGCGCTAGCTGCGCTGCAAGGCAGCAGAGTGAAGAGACACTCCGCGCTAGGAGAAAAATTTACGTTGTAAGAGCGCATTTGATTGGTTAATTCGGCTCAGTAGGGGAGTGGCCTAAAGGGACTTAATTGAGCGCTAATAGAGTTTTCAGAATACGAATTTGGAGGTACATTAGCGCTCCATTAAATGGGTAACTTAAAAGGATATTTAAGTGGAAACTTACGAGACTTTTCAGAATACCCCCCCAGGTAATCAAAAACGTCGATTGTCGTATAATCAGGAACAATATGCCACTAATCTAGAAAAATAGTTAAATCGGAAATAATATCGGATATCCGGTGTCGGGTCAGAAGTCCTTCTTGTTATTTGTACGGTTGTTTTCTTGATCTCCCAAAATAATGGTCTACTTTCAGAAGAGTTAAACTCAATGCCAACGTATGAGAGGTGTTATTGAGTTCTGGAATATCTTGACTGAATTTGAGCAGAATTTGTATAAAAAGGATCGTGATGCAGTGATGTTTGAAAGTGTAACCACACACTAAAAACAAATGAATATATATCATTGAAAGGTTGTATTCTCAGAGTTATACAGAAAATAGTAAGGAAATATAACTGGATTTTCTACTCTAGGTAGGTACACAGCAAAAACTGTTGTGTCAACCGGCGTACATAGAGGACCACACCAGTTATTTTACACCGGTGCTAAATTGGCAGTGTTAATTTAGCACTTATAGGTGCTATTACAACACCATTGGTAACATTTATACTCTTGGGTGTTATGTTCAACCTCTATGGTGTAATTTCAACACCTCAGGGTTTGGTCCTCTATTAACACCAACTGGTGTCAGTTTTAACACCACAGTTTTTACAGTGTACCAACATCTGTATCATTTAATTTACAGGGCCTGCACAGTGAACATTAGTAAGTGTTCACAAGTACAACGGGAACGCATTCAAGAACACAGCAAATGTATTGAAAATGCTCAGCGTCAAAATAGACAATGAACAACTGGGAGTTCTTTGTCGTAGTTTGGTGAACCGGAAGAGTAGTTTCTTCCTAAGTTTCAGAGCTGACGAAAGATTGCAAATAATGTCGTTTGTCCAGGGCAGAGTCCATTCACCAATTTTCGACTAAGGCTTCATCGTCATTAAAGGGATGGTCCGGGCAGAAACTTATGTCTAAATAAATAGAGTAAAATTTACAGAGCAAAATGCTGAAAATTTCTTCAAAATTTGATAGCAAATAACGAAGTTACTGAATTTATCGATATTTTGTGTGAAAATGGTTATATGCACATCGTCATGAATATTCATATTTATTAGTTTGGCTTATGATGTCATATCTCCGCTTTCCTTTTTCTTACGTTATTACATGAAATCATAAATGTTCATTATTCCATACATGTGTAAATGATGTGTCTCCATTGTGATGAAATAACTAATGCACAGTTGTCAATCCTAGTCCTTTAGTTCTTGGTAGAGAGATTTTGAATAAACCTAATTTCATATAATAAAATACAAAAGAACAAGTTGGGCTATATGGCATCATCAGCCCACCTAATAAATATTCATTAAGACATGCCTATAACTATTTCACCGAAATAATGCAAATCTTTCAAATTCAATAACTTCGTTATTTGTTATCCGATTCTGATAAAATTTTCAGCATTTTGTTTGTGAATATTACTTTATTTATCGAGATATAAATATCCCCAGCCCGGACCATCCCTTTAAGGGTATTGACAAACGCATTTCCTAAGTTCTTGGATATGTCGGACGTCGTGGATGGAAACGAAAAGTCACTATTCGAATTAGGCTTACACTGCAAAAACGCCGGTGTTAACTAGCTGGTATCGGTCTACACCAGAGATGTGTTGAAACAACACTGGTTTGGCGTTATATAGGCTAACACCAATTTGACATTAAAGCATCAACAATAGTTCGTATTAAACCAATATCGGTTTGATTCTTAACTGCAGGGGTGTGGACGGACATAGATACCAGGCTGATGTTAAATTAACACTGGCATTTTTGCAGTGTAAGCTCCTGACCGCGTTTAGTACTTGGCCAGTTTAATAGCCAATCTTCAATTTAAAAATACATTTATTCACATGTATTTTCATTATTATCCCGAGTGTGTGGGTAGGTGTGTGTATATGGGTATGTAAACATGGGTGCTAGGGTGTTAACAGAACCTTGCCAAGGCCTAAATGTCTGTCGGTTTTTATATTCGCAATATATGCATCATTCAGTTCAGTTCCCCCATAATCATACTGCACGATACAGCGTTCTGTGTTTAGACCTTTATTCCAGTTGTATTTATTTATTTATTTTTTTTTATGTATTGATATATTCATATTCCACAATCATCAAAGTACATTTCGTAATCATGTTTACAATGAAAAAAAATGCATAACATATGCAGGATTGAAACGTAGCAATGAAATGATAAAAGTGGAGGGGCCTACTAAAAAGCAGAGCTTGTAAAATGTAGACCCCCTATCAAAACTTTATACAAGGGTAATATGATACAATTAGAGTAAAATAATCAGCAAAATTCTATAAAATTATATAGATATAAACACTGTAACACAAATGTATTTACACTATATACATAATTAAATATTGACTTAAAAAAATAATCAATACTACCGTGGATAAGTATGAAGTTCACAAATATTAGATTGAATCAATAAGAATTCGGGAGAAATTTTTTGATGAGTAATTTAAATCGGATAAGATTAGCTGCCTCTTTCATTTCTCTGTCCAGAGAATTCCAGAGTTTTGGTCCTGTGAAAAATACAGTTTTGCTAGAAAATACTGTTTTACTTTTAGGTGATAGTCATTTGATTGTCTCGTATTATATGAATGTAAAGTATTGTTTCTCATAAATTTCTTTTGTAGGACATTAGGTACACTATTTCTATCTAGCTGATACATGAATTGTATTATTATGAGTAATGAAAGCCAGAAAAGCCCCAAAACCGTTGTCAAGGTCAGGCCGCCCAAGGCAATGCCTCGCTGCCGGGGCCAAGGGCCCATGGTATCGTTTCATAAAGCTGTTCGTAAGTTAAGAGCGACTTTAAGAACGACTGGTGAACCATTCTTACGCGCTAAACCATTGCAGCCAATGAACATTCACCACAAGAAAGGATCACCAGTGTCGTTCTTAAAGTTGCTCTTAACTTACGATCAGCTTTATGAAACACCCACCCGGACAAAGGACTTATTGGCAACTGACATTGCTCAAGGACAAGGCTAAGTTCGGTCCGTGACCAATACCGAGATCAACACCAACACAAGGTTAACTTAAAGCTCAAAACGAGACTTGCATTGATTATCGCCTTTCAGAAAAGCATGGCCACTTACTCTCCACAGTAGTCATAACTTCATTCTGGTATCCCTATCGGGTGTTCATTAGAACATGTAGAATGAAGAAAAAAAATTGGAGATCAGCAATGCTAATTGTCCTTGAATATTCTTGAGACATCGATCATCACCTAAATTTACGAGACCAATTTTCCGTGATATTATGTATCATTCAGTACACCTTATACGTGACATTATCATGCTATAATCATCTTCATCATCATCATCGTTACAATTACTTATTCACTCGCCATAGAGAAAGCAAAGGTAGAATCGTGATCGCGGTTAATTTAATTAACAGGATTTGTTTTTATCTTGCAACTTAATGTATCGCTCTCCGTTAATATTCATGATATTGATTTATTGAATGATCTATTGATCTACATGATTCAGAATGTTTTGTTTTTCCTCATACATGTATATCTTCACAGGTTCCATTCTGTCTTTGCCCAAGGATTGCTCCGAGGTTCTATCCAGAGGAGCTACAAATTGTGGGGTATACACCATCCAAACCTTGGACTCTGGAAGGCCATTCCAGGTTTACTGTGACATGGAGACGGACGGAGGGGGTTGGACGGTAGGTGCTTTGGTGATCTCTTCTCTCGAATTTATTCATTGACCAGACATTCGTTTGAGTTCACCCATCAATCTTTATTTTGGAAAGATATAGGGTTAGTGTAATAGGGTTGAGAAAATGATTCTTTGGTTCAGGGTGACGTACATGATGTAAGGACGGAGACCATTGAAAGACCACTGAAAGACTTAAAATTAGTGAGGTAGCTTTCAACGGTCTTCCAGATCACTGAAATTGTCATCTCTTTCGAATGGCTCAGAAAGACCTCTCAAAGAACTCCGAAAGACTCCTGTCTTACTGGTCTTAGACTAGTCCTATAGAGATCTTTCAATGGTCTTTCAGAGATCTTTTATGCAACTAGTGATCTTTCAGAATTCTTTCCATGGACTTTCCTGGTTTTTCAATGATCTTTCAATGATCTCTCATGAGTCTTACAGTGATCTCCGCAAAAATCTTGAGAGACTGCCGAAAGATAATGGAAAGACTATTAAGACCTTTGAAAGTTCATCGAAAAACTGCTGCAAGACCATTTTCCTGTAAGAACGTTAATTGTAAGACTGTTTTGAACCGTTTCAAAAAGTTTTGGAGCCCATGAAGACCACGAAGACCACTGAAAGATTGGTCAGGACTTGCGTAAGACCTCAAAGACCATTGTAGGTTCATTGAGAGACCTCTGAAAGATCAACCAGAATTCATGGTCTTTCAAAGGTCTTTCAGCAGTCTTGTTCTCTGTGGAATTGGGGTTCTAGTGTGAGGATAAATTTTGAATATAATGTCTAATATTCTATCCTGGACAATATAAAATGATTCTTTACCACAACTTTTCTAGGTTCTACAAAAGCGACAGGACGGTTCGGTGGATTTCTTCCGGGGCTTTGCGAGCTACCGACGGGGCTTCGGGTCTTTGGATGGGGAATTCTGGCTCGGAAATGACCAAATCCATCGCCTAACTTCCCAAGACGAGTACCATCTGAGGATAGATTTGGAAGATTTCAACGACGTGACAGTTTTCGCAGAGTACCGTGTGTTTAGAGTTGGTGATGTGAACGAGGATTATAGAGTCACTGTTAGCTCTTACCATGGCACCGCTGGTAAGTCACAACGAGTTGAATATTAATTGCTAATGGTTTCTCGCCAAGTGACGAATGCTTGCGGAGGAGACAAAATGGGATTTCTCAGTGTTTTGTAAAAAAGAATCAGTCTTCTCAAAAGAGATTGTGAAAACGTTCTCAATTACAGTTTCCATTGTCGCAATTTCTGAACAAGCAAAATGTTTTTTTGCGAATGTATTTCCCGCAAAGTTTGCGAGCATTTGCAAAATAGTCAAAATTATTGTAAGACAGAATCGCTGATGTTGATTGGCCAATTCTAGCGACCACGTGACCACATGGGTCCTAAATGAAAACAAGCCACTGTGGAAGGAATTGCGTCGAATGTTTGCGAATGAATAATTGTCTATTCGGAACAGTTCTCAAATAGTTTTTGTTGTCGGCAACGAACAGTCGACATTGGGTACAACATGCATTCGTCAAGTTGACATGATTGTAGGCCTATGATGGCGAATATAATGTAGCCCCATGATCATTCGGTCCTCGGTGACCTTTGAATCAGGGTCTTCGAAACTTGGGGAAGTGGAATGGGGCATGAATTTCTTCCACGTACGTAATTGGCTCATATCATGCACTCTTTTATGATGCGTTACTTTCTTCCTGATATTCATGATTTGATGACAATTTCGAATAATTATCTCCTATTCCGTTCTACATCGGGATCAACCCTGTGAATCTATGTCTTTCCCACGATGAGTTCTTTAAATACTAATTTCCCATAGGCTACAATGTTTAACAGAAGAGTTTATAATGTTAGCTGACTATTGGTTACCTTCCGGGTTAACTAACTTTTCCTTTCAGAATCGAATCAAGTTTGAAAAGTTATTAGGAACTAATTTGTGTGAAATTAATGGTCAAAAAGTGTTCAATGTTCAAAATATATTAGATTAACTTTTTTCATTCTCATTTCATTTCTTCTTTTGATCCATTCTGACACCACTGAAACCTTAATGCCTATTCACGATTTTCTTCACTGACATCATCGTCGTCGCCACGTTCATCACCGATGCCATCTTCGTCGAATCCGTCAGGTGACGCGTTCACGACACACAGCGGCCAGCCGTTCACAACCAAGGACCGTGACAACGACAACTGGTCCAGCAAGAACTGCGCCCGGGAGTACCATGGTGCCTGGTGGTACAATTCTTGCTACTATGCCTCGCTTAATGGGGAATATCTGCGAGGGATATCAGAGAGTTACGGGACTGGGATCGTCTGGTATCAATGGCATGGTTATTACTACTCCCTTAAACGCACGGAAATGAAGATAAGACCGCCGACTGATGTACCACCTACGAACTACGGAATAGAACTGATGATCTTTAAAGCACAAAATTAATAAACATCGTGTCAATAAGCCCCTCTTTTTTCACATGTGAGGATGGGTGGGGGTGAAGGGTATAGTGCTCTTGTGTCCGAAAAATACTCTGAAATAAGTCCACATAACAGTATCCCGCGGGTCTCCGTCTAAATAGCCTGCTATATACCCATCTGTGTCCGACCACTTCATAAACTTGCTGATATACGTATCCAAATTTAGGCCTACAACCTTTCGTATTCCAAGTGGCGTGATGATGAAGAAAATGCTAGCTTAATTGGTGGTTGCCTGAGATTCATGAAGGAAAAGCAACCAATTTTTCAGAATTGATGCAGTATGTCTAGTGAACCAGTCAGTGGACCACATTTGTCACTTTTCCGGACTTGGATGTGTATTTTTAAGACCGTAACATACGTGGGAGGCCATCTGGAGATTGACTGGTATCGTAGATAAAATTCTTTGAAAGATGGTGATTCATTTTCAGAGAGTGCCACATAAGTCTCCTTTATTACAGCACAGCAACAAGATTCAAAGTCCTAAAATCTTAATGATTCTGGACAGTTTCACCTAAAGCATACTTTGGAGTACGCCAAGTTTTATTACATTACCAGAATAATGATCCTCTTTCTTGTAATTCCATGCTAGTATGATAGACGGAATTTGTATGATTTTCATGTTTACCCTCTCGGTATTCAAGAAGATTAGAATTAGAACTTGTAAATCTAGTTTGAATAGGTACAGGCCCCCGTCTTACAAAGAGTTGCGATAGATTTTATCGGCAATTGCGACTGATCTGAAACCCCTATCTCTTAACTACACAAATTTAGATCAATCGCCATTTGAGTTCAATATTAATCACTCGCAAATCATTGTAAGATGCACCCAGAGCTTAGTCTGCAGGCACAGACCCTGATTGGAACTTTGTTCAACAAGTGTGTATCCATGCAAAGACTATAGGTTCAAAGAGAGCCTTCAGTACACCAGGCATGAGTAGGCTGCACATTCAGACCCCTGACTCGAGTGAAGGGTTTGCACAGCAGACTACCCAGAGCTTGCTTTCAATGAGTAAGTCATAGTAGGCCTACAGAGTGTGAGAATTACGAAAGGTTAATTTGGGTTAACAAGATATTTTATTCCACCTTTGCAAATTAATAAACTTGCCCTAGTATAGTATGTAACATGGGGGAAAAACAATAAATACATGTGTCTCTACACTATCATGACTACATTACCTAAAATCAACCAGGTATATCCATGATTTTAATTGCATGTAAGCCTTACGAGCCCTTCGTAAAAAAAAGTTGACATCTCAACTCAACGAACCCAAACCACTAACAATGCAATTCTTTTCCTTTTGCAATTAGTCTTCAAGTAATTTCCGTAATTGATTATATATTTCTTTCAATTATTAAAATGTACTTCAGTTCAAAAAGTCTATTGCGCTTTTCATTTCTTAAAGGACAAGTCCACCCCAACAAAAACTTTATTTGAATAAAAAGAGAAAAATCCAACAAGCAGAACACTGAAAATTTCATCAAAATCGGATGTAAAATAAGAAAGTTATGACATTTTAAAATTTCGCTTCATTTCACAAAACAGTTATATGCACATCTCGGTCAGTATGCAAATGAGGGAACTGATGACATCACTCACTATTTCTTTTGTATTTTATTATATGATGCAGTATTTGGTACCCTGGGGTACCAAATAATAATCTGCCATTTTGTTGAATTATTTATTTTATTTTTTGCGCTGTACCCTGGGTTACCAAAAAATGTGTACAAGTATATTTTAATGTTTTGTACAGATTTTTTTTTCTTTTTAGTGATCTTATGTAACAATTAATGCATGCAAATGATAACTTTATTCGAATTTTCATGTTCTGTTCTGTTCCGTTCTGCACATGCACTGCGCTGTGCCTGTGATGGACGAGTGATAAGCCTACACCACCCCCACTGCGTGTACCAGGGCGAGTTTTGGGACTATAAGCTAATCTTTAATAATCTCTATTATTGGCATGAGATTGTATCAAAGAAAGGAAATAGGCATTGTGATCATTGTCCCCATTCATTGTCATGATTGTCGCACCGATCGTACGACCGTGATCACCATGACAACAATGTAACTGTACACTATTACAACACAAGATGGCGCTGCACAACGCCGTACCCACAGAGATACGATCTTACGTATACGTAAGCTCCCGAAGGGAGCTAGAGAGGAAACTCTTTTCGCGCGTTCTTTTCTCCCATAGGTTTTGTACACAGCCAACATGGCTGCCGGCGGACAATTTGAAGGTTGATTTTGGAGGGTCAATGTTTAATTCATGAAATGACGTCAAATTACGCAAAATACACTTCCATGATTGGCTAAGACGCTAATGTTTTATTCATATCTTATGAATTAAACACGTTTTTCCTTCCCACAATTCCCCACGAGATCTGTGCGAAGTGTTGTTCTTTTGGATTGTGCGAATTTCCAGTTTCTACAACGAAATAGCTCGACTAATCATCTGTTTATAGAATTGATGTTCGAAATCGTGATTTTTGAGTGAACTTCATTGGAGCAGAAAATCTTGGAGGGAACATCAATAATAATCTACTGACATTCCATGAGAATAAAAGTAAGTTAAGTTAATTTTCATGTTTTGATCTCACTTGCAATGGTGATGTGTTTGCCGGGGTTCGGGGCCCATCCCGTATTACTTTACTACGTAAACCACCATTTCCATACAGTCACTCCCATGTCTTTTGCCTGACTTCCAAATAAATCATCTGTCATTTGAGTTTCTAAAAAAATATGCCTAACTTACCATTTTTCGTAGATCTAGACCTTCATCGGAATGCTTCATGTAGGCAAAAAGTAAACCTGTATTTCAGTTTTATTGTCAATTATCAGGGGTAGATGTGGACTTGTTTCAGACCTCCTGTTTTAGTAACGAGAAACTCGATTTTGGTCAGAGCGGGATCCGGTCTTGATATCGCCGGTGCTAGCCGGCTAGCGAGATTGTCGATGTAGTCATGGGGTATGAAAATAGCGGGGACGGACTAGTCTAGGCCCAAACTTAAGTTCAAGCTTGAAAGTTGAAGTTTAGGTCTAGTCCGTCACGCTATTTCATCTTTATATGAATAAGTATAATTCTCAGCAGCTTCTTTTATTCAAAAACTTTTTACTTCAGAGTATCATGAATGAAATCCAATTGATTTAGTGTTAGATTTGAATGAAATGTCTTAGACGCAAATCAAGTTTCCATTTGAACAGGATGCCCTGGGCCTGGCCTGGGGTGGTATTCTGAAAAGTTCTTAGTGTTTACTTCATTCAAATGTGTTGTGATTCTTTAGTTATATACAGGACCAGTATAGACCAGGTCCTGATTCAGCTATACAGCTGGGGCAATATTGGTTGGAATCATTTTACTTTAATAAACAGTCGGGTACCTGGTATGCTTCTCTGTGAAACTTTATGATAGAGAGAGATTGAAGTTTTTGGACCGACCAGATAATGAATTTTGGAGTATTCATCTAGGCCAATGATATGGGCAGCTTGATAATTTTTTTAAATATTGTTTAAGAAGAGTAGTTATTGGGGTTAGTTTATTTATCTCTAATACCGTACTCTCAAACTTAAAAAAAAAATGTTTATTGCAGATCCAATAGGACCAAGATTTTAGCAGTTCACACCCAGTCAGAGGTACAAAATTGAGAGCCATGCAGATCAGCAAGTGTGGGTTTCACTCTAATGAGGAACAGGATATCTGAATTGGAAAATTCCAAGGTATATGCTTGTTGTTTTGATAATAATACAGGCTGTATCTAAGCTAAAGTATAAATCTAAATAAATAAATATTCCCTCTTTTGGGGGGAGGGGGTATGGCTAATTAAGCTGAATCAAGATAAGATATCATGTACAATTAAAGCTCCATTGATAGTTAATATTTGCTTGAATTCAGATTCACCAGTATTTCCATTTTCACCGACCATACCTTCTATGTACATGTACATAAAAAACATATTAACAGTTATCATCTGATAACTATTTGAATTAATTTGGACTCTTTATTATCAAAACATACTGTAAATAGTTATATTGATATATCAATTTATCTGGATGTAGGACAAAAGTGACAAAAGTATTAAATAGAGTTTAAATCTTCTTAATAAAACTGGACTAGATGAGTAAAAATAATTTACATCAGCAGCTCATTTTGTTCTTTCTCCATTTCTTACAATGCAGGTTTCCCACTGCCCAAGATGTTTAAGTACTGGTATCACAACAAGTACCAAGATGGAATATATATGAAGGCCAAGCTAATAAGTAGTTACTTCAAATTAATTTGAATAGATATATCAACAAAGCACTGAATGTTCTTTAAACTGCACATCTGTAGAAAAGAGTTCAGGTTCATCAGCGGGCAATGACATTAAAGTATACAAAATTTCACTCAAAATACAAGAAAGAAATTTTTTTTTTCGAAGGGCAAATGTATCACCTTTTATTAATTAAAATTTCTACTAGTTCTTAGAAGTTTTTGTGAAATTAAATATAATTTCCAGTTTAAAGGACTATTGTATACAAGACAAAAATTTATATTTTGAAATAAAAATCATGCGTAGATAAATGTTAATACAGGTGATCAGAGGATTAAAAAATAATTTTAGTATCACTCATTCCATAAACAAGTTATTACTATTGTAATCTTGTCACTATGACAATTACCATGGTAACAGGGCTGAGCAAAAAATCAAGGTCTTTATGGTAGCTGCAATGGGCTTGGACAAAGTTACCATAATTGCAAGTCGTCATATAATGGCTCAATAATTATGTAGGGATATTAAATTGCATTTATTGCTATCTTACTCAAAGTTTTGAAATGGGTTTCCTCTGCAGTAGACAATATCAAATTTTGTTAGTGATTCACTGACTTGGAAAGGAGCTGTTTAGGGAGATTCTTGAATTATGCCCCCCCCCCTTTTTTTTATGTGGAGTGCTCTCACATTAGTAGAATATTTCTTGTCCGCACAAATTTGGAAGGAATTTACCCTTTTTTGAGTGACAAACTTGTGTGGAAAGAATAAACAGAATATCTCAGATTTTTATGCTCTTTTTATGAAATCTTGGATGCATCCCTCATATTAATTATTAGGCTCATCAACATCTTTTGAGTGAAATTTTAATAAATATTGTATATTTTGACTTAAGTGTAGAAAATGTACTAAATCCTTTATTTTTTAAAATCTAATTTAATGCTTGTAGACTCTAGTTGTCATGTTATTTTCAGTGTTTCAGAAAATGGATTTCTTAATAAACATGTTAATTTTGAATTAAATTATCTGATCTTGGTCATTTTCATTTATTAATCACCAATTTGTGATGATATATTGCTACCAAAATTTTTTATGCACAAATGGCACAAGATGTTGCACCTTGTACTCAAATGTGATACTACTGTGACATCATGAGAGCAAACAGCAGTTAATCAAAATATTCTTCAAGAGAAATAAGGATAAGAGTGGGAAAGTATGTAAAATGACAGGAGAATTATTTGCCAGTTTATGCATATATTTGTGTGTGTCAGTTTCTGAGAGAGAAAGAGAAAGAGATCGAGAGAAGGGGCAGGAGATGGGGGCAGTTAGAGAAAGTTGTTTGTTTTAGAAGAAGCAATTATAAGACCTTACTGTTCATGATGGGTATACGGGGAGGGGAATTATTTCTACAAAATTTGGAACCTGTATATAAAATGTATTTTTCTTTCCATATAAAAATTATACCAGATTCATTTCCAGTTGAAAATAAAAAATAAATATACTATAGCTTACGATCGGTTTGCTCTCCTGCCTAGATAATTTTGTGAATCCCCCTAAAATATTGTACCTATATAGGACATGGTTATTGATATGATAATGTCATAGAAGTCGCCATTTAAAATTAAGTGCTCCCGACTGCTATTCATAATAGGACCTATATTGGGGACTACAATAAGTATGTAAAAGTATTTGATTTGTTCTTATTATTTTTCAAAATTATGAAATAAAGGTTCTTTTTTTCTGTAATTAAAAATAATAAAATATAAATAAAGAGTTTGGTTGCAAAAGGGGTTAGGTCCACTTTTTACCATTCCGAGAAAATCCATGTTTTTTATTCTCACCTATTGCATTACTCAACTAAATTGTCATGTACTCGCCCATCATGTGAACATAAAATTGGCCGGGTATAAAAGAAATCTACCTGTTTTCAATTTTTTCTATATATTCTGTAAAACATCATTTTGGACCTAAACCCTTTTGCAACTATACTGAAATGAATCCAATCAATTTTGATTTAAAAAGTGATTTTTCTTTGCCACTTTTATTCACGTTTTCATGTGAATTTCAAATTTTCTTTGGTATCATCTTATAGAGCTACTAAAAATCTATACATTGCGACAAAAAAAGAATCAAATTTGATGAAAAAATGGACCTAACCCCTTTTTGAAAGTGAGCTCTTCAAATAAGGGCTTCAGAAACATAAACAGATGCCATCGTAATTACATTCAACCATTATTGTCAACCGAGGAACACTTACACGATTTAAGGGAAAAAAATATTATGGCAACATTTTCTTTGGGATCTTCTTCTGTATGATAGTGAATGTAATTAGTAGAAAGAAAATTATATGAATTTAAGAGGGCAAATCAAGCTCAATTAAATTCCCTCCCATAAAGTTTCCAGTTATTGCTTTCGCAAAGATCCTGGCAACTTGCAGCTAAAATAAATCAAAGGTGCAGTAATAATCGTGACAGGCAAGAACAAATAGATCAATAAAAATAAGATTACATGCACTTAAGAATGAATGAGTGTAATGATGTTATAATCACAAACGATATTAAATCAGGTCGCGCATTATGCTAATTAGTGACCAAATGCTCATTTACATATTTTTACGCTATGCGCGAAGGACGTTTATGACCACGCCTCCATTTCGCTGGTGTACCAAAGCAGTTGCGGTGTCCATAGGCTTGTACATGTAAAATGGGAGCAGTGTGCACTTTTGACCCTCCAAAATTTTCTTCAATTCTGACCGGATGCAGAAGCGGAGTTTCCACCCCCTGGCCGTACCCCGGGGTACTACGGTACCCCGGTGTACGGCGTGGTGCATCATATGAAATATTTTGATTTTCTCATCACTTTCGTGTGAAATGAAGTTTCATTCCTCCCTGAACACGTGGAATTCCATTATTTTAACATTTTGTGCTTCGGGCAACAGTGGCGTAGCTACAGGGGGGCCTGGGGGGCACGTGCCCCCCCCCTGAGATTTGGTGTGCCCCCCAGGTGCCCCCCCCCCAGAAAAATTGGCAGAGCAAAAAAAAGAAAAAGGGAGAAAGAAGAAAGAAAAAGGAAAAGAAGAAGAAAGACAGAAGAAAAAAGAAGAGGAAAATAAGAGGAGGAAGACGAGTGAATGACATAATAAGCATGATAAGAGGACTTGCAAATAAAAAAAAATATTTTCATGTTACTATATAAAATTTTTGCTGGCGCTTCGCGCCATAATTTCCAGTTCGATGGTATTAATATCTTGCTCAATAGGCTGATGTGGAGCAAGTTTTGAAGTCAATATGCAAAACATATTTTAGCTCGGACATCGAGCTTTCATTATTTTTTTTTTCAATTACAAATTTAAGTGCTCTGTAAAGTGTTTTATGGTCTACATATCAGCATTTTAAGTTCACGCTGCGTGGTCACATTGTTTGATTTGCCAAGTTCATATTGTCTACGTGTATTCCATAATGTTCAGTTAAACACATGTATTCAGAATGCCCAGATTCTAAATCTAAAACATGCGCGATAGCCTGCATGTTCTTTATTCAAAATGTACTTAATCCAGTTTTACATCAGAATATCACGCTTCACGATCGCATTATTAATGATACCCAATTGACTATATCCTATTTATGACTTACAAAATATGAATAGAGTGTCCCACTTTTAGGTCTAAAATCTAAATTTTCTTCCTCTCGCACTTCGCGCTCGCATCAATTGTTTAGTTACATACCTATCCCATTAATTAATACAAAAAGTGCCTAGAATGACAAATTTTTTTAGAAATTTGCTCGCGCTTCGCGCTCGCATTATTGAAATATATACCGTCTTCGTGGGTAACTGTAAGCAGTCCTTAACAGGTCCCTTTTCGATAATGCTAGAACAGTTGATAAAAATTTCTGTTCGCGCTTGGGGGTACATACGAATCTTGTTCAGGATCACACATAACATTGCCCAGAAAATTAAATTTTCAGGAAAAAATACATTAAAGTTAAAAAAAAAATCGCTCGCGCTTCGCGCTCGCTTTTTTTATAAGGCTTATGAGATTATTTTATGTTTATGTTGTTTTATAAGAATAAAACTAAGAAGTGACTGATATAGGTGAAGATAATTTCGGGCCCCGTCCCCTATTGGCGAAAGTCGGATCCGCCCTTGTGGACACATACACACACACCGGAAAAATGGCCGGTGCCCCCCCCCCCCTGAAAAAGCAAGGACCCCCCAGTGCCCCCCGGGAAAAAAATCCTAGCTACGCCACTGTCGGGCAAGGAGGTCCTAATCATCAAATTCGTAAAAATAGAAATCTTGTATAATTCAAACAATAAAAAACAAAAGAAATAGTGAGTGAGTGACATCATAGACTCACTCATTTGGATGAAACTGACTCGTTCATATAACTATTTTGTTAAAAATAAGCGAAACTTTGAAATGGCATAACTTTCTTATTTTACATCCGATTTTGATGAAATCTTCAGCATTGTGCTTGTCTGATTTTTCTCTATTGATTCAAATCAATTTTTTTCTGAGGTGGACTTGACCTTTAATTTTCCTTTCCTTACATTTATCAATAAAATAATGTCGGGTTACACCGGGACCGAATCAGCTGCGAATCCATCCAAATACACGTATTCGGGTGCTTTCGGGAGTATTCTGTTCTCACTCCGCGAATGCGAGAAAATTCAGGAAGGTTTCGGGAACACTCGAAACCATCCGAATTCGGCTAGAATCGGTCCGAATTTATTCAGGAGAATTCGGTTTTGATGTAAACCTGGCTTAAGGCCTAGTCACACCGGAACCGAATCAGCTGCGAATCCATCCGAATACACGTATTCGGTGGTTTCGGGTGTATTCTGTTCTCCCTCCGCGAATGCGAGAAAATCCAGGAAGGATTCGGGAACATTCGAATCCACCGAAACCATCCGAATTAGGCCGAATTCGGGCAGAATCGGTCCGAAATCATTCCGGAGAACTCGGTTTTAGTGTAACCCTGACTTTCAGTGAAAATGTATATCGTTTGAGACTTGCCTCAGGTGCGGGATCAGAATTTTTTTTAATATTTTTTTTTTACCCGAACATTTTCAATGTTCGGCGGGGAAAGAATACAATTTTTATCAGAAACTGTATAAAGTTTCTGATCTCGATATCTTCAATGAAATACTAAGAACGGTTAATCATGTAGGATATTTAACACTATTTGCACTTACTGTATTGTGTTAATTTCTGTTTTCACTTTTGTCTCTCCATGTTTACACGTTTATTTTCTTCTCGATCGCCTTACGTCACCCTAAGGAGATCGTACGATAGACAGTATTATGACTACGTTAAGATTTACCCTACGAGTGTCTTAGACCAAATACCAACGGTTCTTGGTCTAATGCCAATTCGTCCAATTATCATCTCGTCTACTATCATTTGGTCTATCCTCAGTTCGTCCACTAAAGATCGTCTAATTGCCATTTCGTCAACTCACCATTTTCGTCTAATTACCAGTTGGTCCAATAGCCATTTAATCCATATACCGTTCGGTCTAAGTGTTAATTGGGCGAAATGCATGAAAATAAAAATAGATATTAGACCAACAGGATATGAGACGAAATGGTCATAGAGGAACTGGTGATTAGGCGAAGTGATGATTGGACCAAATGGTTATTGAACCATATGGTTGTTAGACGAAATGTTGATGGACGCAATGGTATCAGACTAAAATGAAGGTAGACTATACGATGAGTTGGCGAGATAGAAATAGACGAATTGGCAATCACAAACAGAGTGCTACCAACGGTAAACATGGTAAATGTAAATTAATTAAATCATTAGATAAAATTTGATATCCGAATACGTGTTCCAGGACCAAACTTTCTGTAATCCACCGTTGTGATGGCCATCAGTCTCAAATTGGCAACAATCCACTATAGAGTACCGAAGTGTGACGTCAGTTACCATCATGACGGGCTAGTTCTAAACAAACTGAAGATCGTTTTTACACATTTGTATTTGCAAATGAGTACAGACGACTGAAAAATAGGTTGCAAGCGATCAATTCCAAAAGAGCAGCCAATTTTCTCCTGCACCCGCTTTCATTCGGCGGGTTCACATGTTTAGAACCAGGCCCGCCATGGCACCATGGTAACTGAGGTCATCGCTTCGGTACTCTATAGAGTTCTTCTTCTACTTCCAGAATTCCCCAGGACTGTTGAAGGTCGCTGTGAATTACAAAAAAATATTTAAATATATATTGGAATTTCAACCGAAAAATATACCTCAAACAGGTCACAATGTGTTTCAAACAATGGCAGATAAGCTCATTAATTCACATCTTCTAAATGACACATTTTGAGAACAGACCACAAAAGGATATCATTTTATCTCAAAGAGTTTTACACTCTAACACTCTAGCTAATAATATGTATCGGACCTTTACGATAATGATACCCTAAACTGATGGTTAGAGAGCAGGCAACAAAAGTATACCCTACGGAGTAAGAAGTGAAATCGTCCAGTAATATGCCTAGCACCCACATGATCTTTTCATCTTAAAACAACACTGATGTTTACACTGTAAAAAGAAGTGCTAATTGAGCACTTACAGTGCTGATTTTCTACTTCAAATTTATACTCGAAAATCATCACTCGAAGTGCAGTCACTATACAAGCATTGTAAGTGCTGAATTAGCACTTCATTTTTTATCGTGCCGATGGATACACAACCCTAATGTGTAGATTTTTTTTCACGACAGATTATCCAAATCCAACATTTCCTTGCACCCAAAATGGCATAATCTGTATTAATGAATGACAGTGGTAATTGGGTGGTATTCTGATTCTGATAATTCAACCTAAACCACACTTTTTATGGAATGCTGGTCTTCATAAATTTGTTCTGCATTTGTGGAAATTTTACTAATGTAACAATTTATTCATTAAAATTCACAATAATTTCGTATTTTCCTATTCTTCCCATATCATGTCTCGGTTACTTCTTAGCAACTGTTTGCAACATGATACAAAATGATTTTAATAGGTGAATTCGTTGACAATTGGTACCCCATAAATTAACCCAGGTTTAACCATGTAATAGATTTATGGTTTAAAGGGGTTCTCAAGGCTTGTAATAATATGATTTGACCAGATAAAGTAAAATAAAAACAAATAAAAAATCAAAATTTGATAAAAAACGGAGGAAAGGAATAACAAAAAAAAATATGGCATTTTAAATATTTGCATTATTCCGTTGAAACAGTTCGAGGCATGTCTTCATGAAAGTTCAATGAGCAAATGAGATGATGTCATACCCCCACTTGTTCTTTTGTATTTTATTATGAAATTAGATTTATTCAATTTTTCCTCAAGAAACAAAAATACTGGAATAACAACTGATTATGTGTATTACATATTTATTGCTGCAACTTATTTCATTACAGGGGAGACTTAACATTCACACATCTATGAAAAAATGAAAAAAATTATGATTTCAAGTAATAACATAATAAAAATTGGAAAGTGGGAATGTGACGTCATCAGCCCATCTAATGAATATTCATGACGACATGTACATTAAACTGTTTTCACAATATGTTGCTTAACTTAAAAGTTAAATAACTTCGCGATTCGTTATCAGATTTTGATGAAATTTTACTCCTTTTATTTAGATATAAATATTTTCAGTCCGGAGCATCCCTTTAACTAAACTATGGCTACTCGAATACCACACTGTAAAAACTGCGGTGTTAAAACTGACACCAATTGGTGTTAATAGAGGACCACACCCTGAGGTGTTAAAATTACAACCTATATAGAGATTAAACATAACACCAAAGAGTGTAAAAGTAACAACAAAAGGTGTTGTAATAACACTATAGGTGTAAAACTAACACCACCAATTTAACACCGGTGTAAAATAACTGGTGTGGTCCTCTATGTACACCGGTTAACACCACAGTTTTTGCTGTGCACCCAATAGGTTTTCTATTCTTACTACACATTGGTCCTGTAAAGAATGGAACGCAGACACATCTGAAACCGTCCAATGTCTCCAGGCAAGTGCCGTCGTTTTTACAAGGATTCGAAAGACAATCTCCAGAGGCAGACAGGAGCCCCACAGGATGTGGAAAAAAAGATGACATTTATTAAAGTCATTGTCACTCAATATATGATACAAAATACTCTATTAAAATGGATTAAAATCATTATACAATTTGTTACATTTCTATGAGCATTAATAAGTAAACGCCATATTATCGTAGCATCATTTACATTGGTTACTGGTCCAGTTTTGAATCTAAATTAAAGGTCAGCTCCACCCAAAAAAAATGTTGATTTGATAGAGAAAAATCAAATTAGCATAACGCTGAAAATTTCACCAAAATCGGATGTAAAATAAGAAAGGTTTCGCTTATTTTTCACAAAACAGTGATATGCACAACTCAGTGGCGTGCAAATGAGAGAGTCGATGATCTCCATCACTCACTATTTTTTTATGTTTATTGCTTGAAATATACAACTTTTCATTTTTTACAGATAAGGACAAACTTGATTGAACCATATAGTATTAAACTATGCTAATTACACATGTTCAAGGAGGAATTAATGGTTATACTTGACATTGAGGAGAATATTAGAATATTTCATATTTCACATAATAAAGTACAAAAGAAATAGTGAGTGGATGACGTCATAAGTCTCCTCATTTGCATACCAACCAGGATGTGAATAGAACTGTTTTGTAAAATTAAGCGAAACTTTAAGATGTCATTAGTTTCTTATTTTACATCCGATTTCAATGAAATTTTCAGTGTTACGCTTTTTTTCTCTCTCCCTTTTTATTCAAATCAACTTTTTGTTGGGGTGGATTTTTCCTTTAAGATTTTGTTACTAGTATAGGCCTTTCTATGGCCTTGATCCTTCATACTTAAATGATTTAGTTGATATCTACAAGCCAACTTGTCATCTACGTTCACAAGGTAAGAATTCAGTAATCGTTCCTCGATCCAATATCAACCAAAACATATGGTGAACGTTCATTTACTCATGCAGCCCCTGTTTTATGGAACAAACACCCAAATTCCCTGAAAACAAATGAGTCAGTTAACAACTTCAAAACAGCCCTTAAAGTCCATTTATTTAAATTTTACCTAACCTCAACAAAGTGAACTCACTAACGCATCTCTAATTCTCCTTTGTTTTCCGAAGCGCATATATAATTATAAAGACGTAGGGCCTATATTTGTCATGTGTTTTGCGCTATATAAAAACGGACTATCATTATATTCATTATTATCATAGCAAAATTTGATAAAGGTAGGCATAGCATGGTATTATTGAACGAACTTACTCTCTCAGAAGTAGGAAATGGGGTTGTTTAACATAATACGAACCTATTTGGTGAAAAAGGGCACGTAAAACGACTTAAGATGTTCCCCCAACCATGCCAACCAACTGTTGTGTATGATGTCCAAAAGTACAATAGTATTTTTTTTTCTTTTAAAAAGTAATGAATAGTCCCAGGGGTCAGACTATAGCAGGCCTACAGACAGATGGTGAAACTAGAGGTATCTGTTCAATAAGTAAGAGTGTTCGCGACCACTTTAATAGCGGCCTACTAGGGAGTTTCCGTTCCGCGGTGCGCACGTACGACGGACAGAACACGTAAAAGAACGATAAAAGGAGAAATTACTGGATCATCAATGTGCCTACCTGGCATACCGCACCTAAGGTTGTTGATAACGTCTGCTTTACATGGTGCTGCAGCCTTAGTTACTAGAGGAATAGCCTCTCCGTTTTCTGACTTTCTGGTAATACCACAGACGACTGGATTGTTTTGTTTATCGCATCCTCCGGGTAATACCTCTCCTGAAATTGTAGGAAGAAAGTAATTTTATCATTTAAAAAAATAGGGAATAAACTATGACAATTGAATTAGAATAGTGATGTTTTCCTCAGAGATTTAGCTCTTTGCCTCGATCTGGTGTTGTCATGTTAACCTTCAATATCTGAGTTAGGTGACACATTGCATAACGCGAAAGTGCCTCGCGATATGGGCTCAACCGCAGTTGAAATTGGTGTTATTGCTCTAGTCAGGCCCATAACAAATGATACGAAATCTTAAGCCCCCAGTCACATAAGGAAGGATCTTCAAGGATCTACACGGCAATGATCCGGGGATGTCAGTGATAGTTTTGCCCCGGAATGAACGTCGGCGAGCGTCCGTGACTGTACACACGTACGGCAATCCACACGGATCATACTGGTATAGAGCACGTAGACTACACGGACCAACACGGTAGCTACATGGACCATATTGCTTGGGCAACAAGGCAGTCCACTGCTGACGCCGGATGTTTTCGACCTCCCCAAAACTGATGCATTGACCTACAGGGCGAGCTAACCTCAACGGATCGCCCAACCATGCAAGGATGCCCAGGGCGTAGGATATCTCCCCCGGATCAATACGAATCTGATCCGTGACGGACTGATGTCTAAAGCCCCTTTTACACCTTCACGGATCCAACATAGATCATCCTGGATTATCAATCTGGGGTCATCCGTGGACAGTCCGGGATTACCGTGTACATACCGGCTTCTCATCTGGCGCCATCCTTGATGTACCGGCATATCCGGGAGAAAAGTTGAATATATGTTCAATTTTTTTCCCTGAGTACACGGTCGGATCTCATCCGCGTTCATCCTCGTAGCCACCTTGTACATCCATGTAGCTACCGAATACATCCGGGAGGCTCCTTCAAGAACTGGGAGGTCCTAATGCCGGTTACTTCCGGGTCGATTATTTTCCATTGTTTGTTTAGGTGAACAATAGTCCGTGTTCTTGGCCATGTCTGTGTACGCTTCAGACGTTGCAAAAGTGAAAGAAACTTCAATCTTGGCCAATGGTCTAGAGATATCCCAGAAGAGACCGTAAGCCATCGTGAACATGGTGAAGGTCTGTGTAAGGACCCAGTAACATCCGTGTATTCTGTGTTGACTCCCGAAAGCTTATCAAGCAGATCCGTAGTGCTACCTTGTCTATCCTTGTGAACCGTACATTTCCTACTTTTCCGTGTACATGCCCAGCTAAATCCGTGATCGCTCAGGCAATTGTAGCAAAATATCAATTTGGCACCCGGATCACCGGACTGAGATCCGTGATGATCCATGCTGCATCCTTGAAGGTCACAGTAAAAGGGGTTTAACTGTGGCCATAACGGCGACTACTTTGAAGCTACGAATAATAATGCCCTTTTATTTGACAGAAAATTGTTTCAGCATCACCCTTTAACACTTATTGTATATTGATGAAGGGCCCGGGAACGATTTTTTTAATAGGGGGTGCTGGCTTTATTTTAACAAGTCAAAAAAAAGAGAAGAAGATTCAGTAAAAAGATCAAAATAAAAAAGTAGGGAGGGAGTGCATTAAGTCCAGGAAAAAAATTACATGCAAAAAAAAAAGAAAGAAATTTTTAAAATAAGCTTTTCACTACGAATTTAAGGTGATTTTGGTTGAATATTGTGACATTTTCGGCTACTTGGCTGCTCAGACCAACAGACGCTAAAATATGGGAGTTGCTGCTACATTGTTTGGCGTTCAACAATTCTAAGGATAGAGCTAAGTCGATCAGGCATTGCTCAGTGGCTGCCGGACCCACGATCAATTTTGGGCAAAGATAACTTTCGGAGTATTTCTACTTCAGATTTCATTTCGAACAATAAAACATGGATTTTCATTTCTTTGTTAACATCTTCACTCTTTTCAACTTTGATTTATATGGAGCACTATACCAGAGCCTATTAAAAGATTCTCATTTTTTAGACAAACGTTAAATTTATGTTATCATCAGGATATTTGAAGTAAGTTTTCTGTGTCAGTATCTCAGATAATCATTAAATCACTCTTTTTTTAATTTAATCACCAAATACTCTCCCATAACCACCATCACCATTATCATATCCATGAGCATACATATTCCGAAGGTTCGTAATTCCGAAGGTTCGTATTTCCGATGGTTCGTAATTCCGAAGATTCGTAAGTCCGAAAACGAAATGAGGTTCGTAATTCCGAAGGGTCGATAGTCCGAAAACGTAATGATTAACGAACCTTATTTCGTTTTCGGACTAACGAACCTTCGGAATAAAGAACATTTGGACTAAAGAACCTTCGGAATAAAGAACCTTCGGAATTACGAAGTGTAACCATATCCATGGCCTTCATCTTCACCATTGTCACAATCATCCTCATTCTTAATTATCATCTTCATCTTAAAAATTATGAACAAATATTACCATTCTGCTTTATAAATACATTTATTAATTTGATGAGTTTTATGCCGGGGTTGTCTTTTTTTCAAGTAATCTGTTTAAAATGACAATCCTTCCCCTGCAACTGTAAATGTTAACATTATTTGGTAGTATAGATCATATTTGTTTAAAATGACTGTTTATTTAGTCCATTTTTTTTCTTTTTGATTCATGCCCCCCCCAAAAAAAAAAACAGCCATTATATCATGTTTGCTTATATGTAATTTAAAAAATATATTATATGCGAATGTTATGAATGCAGAAGAAAACAATAAATCACATCAAATCAAAACTTTAAGAGATTAGCGCTATATACTTACCAGAAAATACGCAGAAAATAATTATTAATGCTTTAATCAACCTCATAAACGTCATCTTGCTGAAGTTATGTTGAGTGAGGCTGTGGATTAATCCTTATTCGATAATAAGCGATTTTTACTACTCTGGGGCTTCTTTTATATTGATAATTTTATTGCTTTTGTGTGACTATGACCACGGCTGTAAAGAGCCAAGAAGACAATCATGAAGGGGAAGGGCGGGCAGCGAGGAGGGGGGGGGGGGTTAGACTGCTTGTCCTTGCGTGTGCAGACTGCCTGAAGATACCTACGATCTCCATGCACTTTTACAGAGTTTTTTCTTCAAAGATGAAATATATTGGCCTATATAACCCGAAGGTATTTCAAAGGAAGGAAATACCTTAAGACTAATAATTTTAAAGCGTGTTTAATAATACATATACGGCCTTCCTTTTTTCGATTTTTTTTTCGAAAGTGATATTGTGATTTTGAAAGAATTAGAACGATGAAAAGTAATTAATAATTTTTAGTGTGCAGATAATAAGATAAGTCCTTATGCAAAATAAAATATTTGAATTATCAGTTTATACACTGTAAAAACTTTGGTGTTAAAACTGACACCAATCGGTGCTAATATCAGATATAAGACAGTGGATGATAGTGAATAAACTAAAACTAAATGACAGTAAAACTGATTTTTTTTGTTGCGGCCTCTACTTATAACTTGCGCAATCTTCCAAATGTTCAACTTGATGTTGATGGTACACTCATTAGACCATCAGAAAAAATACGAAACCTTGGTGTCATATTTGATTCCCGCATGTCAATGTCGTACCATATCTCTCATATCTGTAGCACAGTCACTTTTTATTTAAGGAACATTTCTAGAATCAGAAGGTTTATTGACCAGTCTGCCTGTCACAATGCTGTTCGTTCATTGGTTCTGTCTCGTATTGATTATTGCAATGGGCTCCTTTCTACAATTCCCTCTAATCAATTAGTCCATGTTCAACGACTACAAAATTGGGCAGCACGATTAATTTTACAGGTTTCCCGGGATCATCCTTCCCAACCACTCTTTAATTCTCTTCACTGGCTTCCTTTTAAACAGAGAATTACGTTCAAATTACTCTTGATTGTCTACAAAACATTGAATAAACAGGCTCCACAGTATTTAAGTAACTGCTTGAATCTTTATACACCAACTAGAGCTCTTAGATCGGCCAGTGATCACCTTCGCCTCACATATTCATTAACCCGTACATTAGCTGGTGACAGAACTTTTACGGTGTCGGCTTCAAAATCCTGGAATGACCTGCCACTAATAATTAGACAGTCTCCATCATTAGCAATCTTCAAAAAGTCATTATTAACTCATCTCTTTCATACTTTGTAATTTTTTTACATATTACATCTTATTAATTCATTGTAAGCGCTTTGGGCCTAATGGGAAAAGCGCAGTAGAAATAATAAGTAATGATAATAATAATAATACAGGACCACACCCTGAGGTGTTAAAATTAAACCCTAAAGATTGAATATAACACCAAAGAGTGTAAATGTAACAACCAAAGGTGTTGTAATAACACCTACAGGTGTAAAACTAACACCACCAATTTAATACCGGTGTAAAATAACTGGTGTGGTCCAATATGTACACCGGTTAACACCACAGTTTTTGCTGTGTATAATCATTTCCTTTATAATTTGTGTTTTTCAAAAATTACCAATATTCTCTGTAAATAGTACTGCATGCCGTCATGAATATTCATTAGGTGGGCTGATATCATGCCCCTCCCCCTTCCATTTTCTTATTTTAGAACATGATATCATAATCATCTCCATATTTGTATACATGCATGCATAATTTTTTCTTTAAAAGCAATGATCATCTCACACATTAAGTCAGTTGTAGGTCCATTTTTTTCATTCTAGGTTGATATAACTAGTGTAAGAGTAGAAATAATCAATATATGTTTTAAAATAAGAGATATTAGTTGAACTGTATAATCAAAGGTTCACTAACCCAATACTACTTTGTTTATGTCCACTTCATCACTACGTCACACTCACAAGGTTTCTTCCATGAAAATGACCATTACGGACTCAAGGTTTCTCCTTCATACTTGGTTCTCTCTTTCTCTCTCCCAGTCTCTCTCTTCCACTCTCACTCACTGTGGTCTTTCTTATCACACCCATTTCCTCCTTACCCAGAAATAGTATGAGTCAACTGGTCCAAGAACATAGAAACATTGTGATTGTCATACCAAGTCCAGGGTATAAATACAGTTGTACTAAATAGATATTTCAGATAGATTTTGGGGTTATTGAGCTACCGCTCCACCCCGCATAAAATCTCACAGTTTGTTCTCCTGGCCCATCCCATGGCCGTAAACAAAGGAGTCCTATAGCTTTCACATATACTGTTATTTATATTTCTTCATTGTATACTTCTCATCAATATTACATCCTTTCTACCTTCAAGGAAGGGTGAATAAATATATTATATTGGAACTGCATAATCATCGTCTTCTCATCTTTATTCGACTGTAACACAATATATATATACGCCATCGAACGCTACCATAACTACGAATATATATCAACCATCATTAAAACATTATAGTGTTACATTTGGTGGCAGCGGCAAACGGTTTGCACCTAATGCTCGGATTTTTTTGTCTTTAAACTGTTCCTGTGCGAATAACAACATACAACCTCATATCGATGATTTCGATATGCTTATTTAACTTGGACGCTTTGCTGAGTTTATTTCTTTATTGTTTAGCTGCATGTACTTCAACTGGAGAAATGCCATTTTGTATTTACATACTTTTCAACTGATCATCGTTTATATGTGAACAGGAGTTCACATGAACTATTTTCATCTGTATTTTATATTTTCTTCGCATTTTGATTGCTTATGTAATTCTACTTGTTTGGACGCTTTCCAGAACAATTTCACACATTGTATATAACTGAAAGTGCCAAAACTTGTTTATTTCTTCGTTTGGAGCTTCATTCACTTCTCTTTTATTCTGATGCCCTATATGCTCCCATCACCAGTCTGGTTCCTGTGGAAGAATCTCCTGCGCATCAAGTCTTCTTCTCCAAGATTCATCCAAAAAGTTGTGATCATGGTTCTTCAATGATTCGGACATTTCTTTCACCAATATTCAACATCTCTATATTCCCGACTCTTCGTCTTCTCTTTTTCATTGCTCCTTAACGTTGTGCTGGCGAGAGAGGGTCATCATTCTGGATTGCATAACTTGTGATTGCTGCAGACTTTTGATTTGGACATATTTATGTTCTTTAATATATTTATATCATATTGGATTTCATGGTCTGAGTGAGTCCTTTCCATTATATACATATGTAGTTCCAATTATGAATTTTCAATTTTTCATTCATTTACTTTGCAGTTTCCTAGATAAAAATGAACCCATTAAGACGAGGTTCATTGCAATACCCTGAAACACCCCATATTGTAGTAACGTTTGAGAATTCACTTACATTTCTTCCCGCACAAATTCATGCAACCTCACGCTATTCTTACATTAGCAAATACGTTGCTGATAACCTACCCTGCCTTCAAGGTTTAGACGCATCAGCTTATCTTAATTTGCAAGAAGCTAGAATTGATGATCCTAGAATTTGTGGGGCAATAGCTACCAGAATCCATTCTGCAAGCATTTCATGGTCAACACCATGTTTCTTTATTGTAGTTGATACGCTCGATTTCCATGTAATTCTAGGGACTGATTTTCTCGACAGACTTAAATACCGCGAGTCCTTCTCTCTGACTTACACACCAGCTAACAATCCTGATTTCAGTCCTAGCATTCCATATTTATTTTGTGAGCTGATCAAGGAAATAGATCCTGTGAATGGGTCCAACCCTCTAAAAAGGCCCTCTGATTTAGACAACGCTTCCACCTCATCCCAGTCCCATTCTGACACTGACCCCTGTGAGACTCCCCTTTCATCTGCCCCAGTTACTCCTGCTACTGATCATGAAACCAGTGTTAGTGAAACTGACCCCAGCACCAAAGGCTTTGATCAGTATAAAAATGCTGACCTCCAGGATCCTTACATTATACCATCTAACACTTTGAAACCAATAGCCACCAATTCCCCTCCACCACATCTTCCTGATCCCTCATCATCTCCTGACGACTCTTCATCCCTGTGCCTATCAGATCCCGACTCCTCTCTGACATCCCCTATTTCTCAACCTCCTAGTCCTAGTCCATGTCATAGTGATGAATTTCTTCCTGTCTCTGAGATCCCTCCTGACATTAAAATTCCTCAGGTCCCTCAGCATGTAGATGTACCCATCTCATCTCCTCTTTCTACTGTTCCTTCCTCAGCCATTTCAACACCTAACATGATTATGATTGACTTCGAGGAAGGTAGTCATGATTTTGATGCATGTTCTGCTCCTTGTGTGACAATTCCTCCTTCTCCCCCTCCTCCTCCCCATTCTACACCTCCTCCTCCTGTACCACCTTCCCCCAACATTGCCACGGTAACGCAATTAGAGACTGTAATTGACAAAGCTCCAGCCTTGGATACCGATCCTGTTGATCATGGTAATGATCTTGAATCCCGATCTCATGTAAGCACTGGTAATTCCAAACCATTGAACACTATGGTCATCCCCACTAACATTAAGTCAGTATCTTCTCGGGACAATGTTGCCCTAGACGATCTTAACTTCTTGTTACAAGCAAGTGATATTCACACCTGCCATCTCTCCTCCTTCAATTTCCCTGATCCACTCACATCCTATGGTCTACACCATGGATTCACTTCCCTCACACTCCCTCATGGTCCTGGTCCTCCTCTTATGACACGTTGCTGATAACAAATTGATAGATGTATCTGGATAACAGAACTGGATTGACTTTGACCATGATTCATTCCGCATTTACTGTATTTCTTGTTTTCGTTAGTTTAGTTTGTTGAAAATGTAGTTCATTCACTTTTTAGTAAATCTATGCAATTTTTATGTAAATGATTAATAGCAACAGTAATGATTAAAGAAAGAAATTTGGATGATTGGCCACCATCAAATCCTTTACTCTCTACATTTCCCTTAGATTGTTTTATGTTTTTTTAATAGTTGTCATTTGGCCTAAGGTTCTTTTGTCTTGATTATCTTTTAAATTGTTTCAAATTTTCAATTTAATGATGCAATTCTATTGTTCAGCCATTGCAAAATAATCAATTCTCTAAGTTTGAGTTCCATATTTCCGATGAAAATGTGCCTTTTGAAAATCTTTTCTTTTGTTTATAGCCACAATTAATTGCATGTGTTTCATGTCAAACATTTGTTATTCATTTCGTTTGCATAGTATGCTTGACTGCTGTATTATATATATTTTCTTGTATGATCTCTGTTTTTGTGTATTCATCTATATTGTGTTAAGTAATATTATTTGTGTTGTTATAAAGCTATGGTTCTAGTGTAGAAATTGATATCTTAATGTTTGCTAATATGTTTCTATTGCTATCTCAATTTCCTTACAAGAGATAAGTTTACTCACAAGTGCAACACACTTGTACATACATTTGATAATTCCACCAAAATGTATTCTCTAAGATTTTAACTCCCAGCTGTTGTTCAGTTTATGACATAAACCTGGTCAGGCATTGAGTGATGTTTCTTGTCCAGAACATACAATTTCAAGATTTATTTTTTTTCATGTTTTCATATATTGGAGTAACTGTTCCCTGACATAATATACACATTTGACGAATTATTGATTTTCCATTTATTTCTTAATCTCAATAATTCATAGGCAAGTTTGTTATTTTCTATTTATAGCACAGTTTCATGTTCATAATGTTAATAATTTTTGTTATACTGTAATAATAGCTTTGTTTTTTTTTGTGTAGTTTAGATGTAACCTTAATTGATTCATGTATTTTGTTCTTCTATTTACTCGCATTTACTTTTTACTATAAATTTAGTTCCATTTATTATTATACCGTACGTTCATCTCAACTGGCTGACTTTTACTTTATGACACTTTTGTAGTATCATGTACTGCATTTTCTAATGTTAACAGAATTCATTTATAATTTAGAAACGAGGACGTTTCTTTTCAAACAATGGGACGAATGTAAGAGTAGAAATAATCAATATATGTTTTAAAATAAGAGATATTAGTTGAACTGTATAATCAAAGGTTCACTAACCCAATACTACTTTGTTTATGTCCACTTCATCACTACGTCACACTCACAAGGTTTCTTCCATGAAAATGACCATTACGGACTCAAGGTTTCTCATTCATACTTGGTTCTCTCTTTCTCTCTCCCAGTCTCTCTCTTCCACTCTCACTCACTGTGGTCTTTCTTATCACACCCATTTCCTCCTTACCCAGAAATAGTATGAGTCAACTGGTCCAAGAACATAGAAACATTGTGATTGTCATACCAAGTCCAGGGTATAAATACAGTTGTACAAAATAGATATTTCAGATAGATTTTGGGGTTATTGAGCTACCGCTCCACCCCGCATAAAATCTCACAGTTTGTTCTCCTGGCCCATCCCATGGCCGTAAACAAAGGAGTCCTATAGCTTTCACATATACTGTTATTTATATTTCTTCATTGTATACTTCTCATCAATATTACATCCTTTCTACCTTCAAGGAAGGGTGAATAAATATATTATATTGGAACTGCATAATCATCGTCTTCTCATCTTTATTCGACTGTAACACAATATATATATACGCCATCGAACGCTACCATAACTACGAATATATATCAACCATCATTAAAAACATTATAGTGTTACAGTAGAATAAAATATTTATAATACAAAAGAATAAGTAGGGTTTGCTCATTGAAAATGTCGCAACTTTGATTTTCGTATTTGTATATACATATCATACTACATTCATCCTATAGAGTACCCCTTTAATACTCCTTGGTTAACCCCAAAATAATTGAGGCGGCATGCACATGCTCTCATACAAAAAGAAGAGCTGATATTGAAAATATATTACATATATATTTGCACCTTTTCAAACGCCAATTGTTGAAAACAACGCAGTAAACATCGTCATTTGCTAGTAATTAATAAATGAAAACGTCCCGGCTTTCTTGTAATCACCATGTCTGTAAAAAAAAAAATAAACATGATAAAGACGAAAAAGTGGCAAAAGTACAGTGCTTTTTACAAAAAAGAGTAATAAAAGTGATATCAGCCCAAACATAAAACACTGGTATTAAATATGAATTGTTTGGAATGTAATAAATGGGAACACAATATAAAGAAATTTTTATTACGCATCAGTGTTCATGAACGTGCACGTGCCCTGCAATGATAAACACGATGAAATTAGAAATGGCATGGCCATGCTGTATTGCATGTCACGTGCCAGTTGGATTCATTTGGTTTATAAAGGTTGATCACCTGTCTGGTTTATCTTTATTTCGCTTCATTTTAATGTTTTCGGCGTAAATGGCGCCAAATCGCCGCGGCCCTGCCTAGACACACACGAAACAAAAAGGCATGCACTTTCTTTGAGCAGTGGAGGTCATTTGAATCAATGAGGTTTGAAAAAACCACCTTAAATAGTGATTTTCAATGATTATTTGAAGACGCCCACTATGATATAAGTAATATAACAATTTAGTCGCCCAATGCATTTTACTTGCAAAGGGTATAGGGGATACACCACTATATATACCCGGGTACTTAGCTCCCGAGTACCTGGAAATGCCGCATGGCCCTGGGAAGCGGGTATGCTGGGGGCATTAAAGCACCCCCAAAATTTTTCTTGGGGTGCTGCGTGTGTTATTTTCCATAGGCAGCACCTCCTGAAAATCTGGTAGGTATGATAAATGACAGAATGTAATGAAAATGAACGACGTTTTGTAGAACCCCCCTCCCTTTAGAATTTTCCGACATAGTACTTGAAAAAGTGTTTAAATTCACCCTTTTTCAGATCGGAATATCAAATATTATCTGCTCGCGCTTCGCGTTCGCATTAATGAGTTTTATAATATAAAAAAGGTATTTAAAATTCCCAGATACTAGGTCTTAATCTAAACAGCCGCACGCATAATTTTTTTTTAGATACGCAACTTGTTTTGGGGGTACTCCGGTGTGAAAATATTTATATTAAATACATTTTATCAAAATAATTTTTTTTTTATCAAGATCTGATAACAAGTTTAGCAACATTTTTTTTTAAACAGTGATATGCATGTCGTCATGAATATGTAATAATGGGTTGATGATGTTTCATTCCCACTATGAATTTTCTTAAGTTATTACATGGAATAAAAATTGTTTCACTTTTGCATACCAGTGTGAATGATATGTCTCTCTAATAATGAAATAAGTTGCAGCAAAGAATATCTAATGGACTAAATCATTTGTTAATTCAATTGAATTTGGTTCTTGAAGGGGAAAAATATTTAATAAACCTAATTTCATATAATAAAATACAAAAGAACAAGTGGGAAATCATTCGTTTGCTCATTGAATATTGGTAAAGACATGCCTAAAAGTGTTTCACATGAATTATAATGCTAATCTTTAAAATTCAATAACTTAGATATTCCTTGTGTGATTTTGATCAAATTTTCATTATTTTGTTCGTCTGATTTTGCTTTATCTGATCAAACCATTTTACATTCAGTCTTGAGTACCACTCTAAACGTGCTTAAATCATAAGGTTTCAGATCAGAATAGCAAAAATATGTGCTCGTGCTTCGCGCTCACATTAATAATGTAGGAAGATATCCTATTACCTATCATTTTCTTGATTTACACAACATGAATAGAATGTCCCGTTTTGGGGTCTGAAATCTCCGCTCGCACTTCGCGCTCGCGTCAATAAATTGTATAGTTATATACCTATCCTGTTCATGATTAGAAAAGTGCTTAGAATGTCTCGTTTTTAGGTCTGAAATCTCAATTCTGTTTCCGCTCGCGCTTCGCATCAATTGTATAGTTATTTACCTATCCTGTTCATGATTACAAAAATTGTTTCGAATGTCCTGTATTTAGGTCGGAATGTCTTTTTTTTCAGCTTGCGCTTCGCGCTCGCATTATTTGATTGTTGATATATGTATTGCCTTCATTGGTTACTGCATACAGTCCTCATAACAGGTCGATCGATCAGGCCAGAGCGTATATTAAAAATATCTGCTCGCAGTTATTATGTATTTGTTACATTCGCTTGTTGTTCAGAACTATACAAACATTGCTCAAATGTGTGTGTGTGTTTGTATAAAAGAACAATTGAAAACTAAATATATGTCCCCCCCTCCCACCTTTGAGGAAAGATTTCAGCACCCCAACTGTCAAAAATCGTTCCCATGCAGGGCCCTGTGTTTTATTTATTCACGGATGAATGAGCACACATTCGTAAAGAAAATAAATACCAATGTCCATGCTGAAAGACGCCGGACTAATTTAGAAGGGTACTACTAATAATCCGTTCCCATCCATCATTTCTTCCCCTCACACATTACGTTACGGACTTACGGATACGTTTTCTTTTCTTCTTCTTCTTTCTTCTTCTTCCTCCTCTTCCTCTTCTTCTTCTTGTTCTTCCTATTCTTCTCCTTCTTCTTCTTTCTTGGAAATCTGTTTTCTTCTTCTTCTCCTCCTTCTTCTTTCTTGGAAATCTGTTTTCTTCTTCTTCTTCCTCTTCTTCTTCATCTTCTTCCTCTTCTTCTTCCTCCTCTTCTTCTTCCTCTTCTTCTTCCTCTTCCTCTTCCTCTTCTTCTTCTTCTTATTTTCCTTCTTCTTCTATCTTGGAAATCTGTTTTAATGTTGACCCCAGTCTGCCAGTGAAGATGACAAGTTTCCACATCGAGGATGGGAAATAAATGGCACCGTTTCTCTTAGCGCGAGAGCGCCATCACCCGTCATGTTTTATTTTCATAAAAGAACAGTTGTTGCCAGCGTAAAACGGTGATGATGCTGATAGATTATCAATTGATTGATTATTGATGTATTATCTATTTCAATGTTTCTTTTACCATTCTGGGTAGCCCATTGACAGTGGCGGATCCAGTTAGGGGCACAGCCAACCCGTGCCCCCCCCCCCCTTTCAGAGGCATAACAAAATATTTGTTAGGGGAATATGTAGTGCACAGGCGCGCCGGAACACTTTCAGTTTTGGGGGGGCAAAATCCCGAAGGGGGCACAATATTTTTGACAGTGTGAGATACCGAAGCGATCGAGTGGGAGAGGCTGTGGGACTCCCCCCCCTTGGTAAGGTCTTTGTGTAAAAATGGAGTATAAAAGTTGCGTTTCTAATAACATTCAAAAATAAATTTCTTGAGAATTAAACAGTCTTGGAGTTCTTTTTGCTCCTTCTGTTTCCTCCCTTCTGACCCAGACTGGTGTTTCTTCATGATCAGGGTCGCAGTTCCAGCAAATTACGAGCCTTATTGCAAACGAAATTGTTTCAAACCAATGTAATATAGGCCTTTTAAAGACTTTAAGATGGCAAACATGACCGTACGCAGCCGGGGCCGCCGATCGAGAGGGCAAAATTCACAAAATTCACCAAAAGTGTGCACGAAATCCTTCAATTTTATTCTAGAAAATTTTTAAGCTCCCCCATCACAAACCCCCTCGCTCTTAAGTTTCTTCGAAAATTTAGGTCTTGCAGCCCCACCCACTCCCGGATTATTTTTAGATTTTTGCAAACGTCCATGAATAACAAAAGCTGGGATGAACCAGAGAACATAGCTGCCATCTCGATCTGATTAGTAACAGGTAATGGGAAGAAGTTTTGGAATCTAAAATACATAAGTGCTATATCATATGAGCTGAAATAGTATCAGACAAAACGCCTTCCAGTCATGCCAATGAAAAGGAATAGAGGAAAATACGGGGCTGTGAAAATATCTTAAGATTTTTTTTATAGTAGAGCAGTACTGTAACGCTTATTTTTTTCTTTTATATTCTTTATTTACATTTTATTCATATCTCGGATAATATGAGTCCGATCAAGAAGACACTTTCACAGATTTGATTTTTTTCATGTCTAAACATTATCTCAAGTTGCTTTCGAGTGGGAAGTGATATCGGGTCCGGTCTGAGCGTTTCTGGCCGACCGCGCGTTTGTTAGACGACACAGCCAGCATCAAGGAGTTATAAACCTAATAATTGGTGGACCACTATCAATTTGCCATTCGCTATTAGTCTGAACTGTATTCATTAAAAGGTTAAACGTTGTCACACTGTAATAAGATGGAAAAGGGGCTTATCAAAGGTATGTTTCACAGAGGAACTGTTCGTCGAAAGACGCGAGGCTTACTATGATAATGTATTTGCCCCGTCAGGGGCAAAATTTTTTCATTTTTGACAATGGAAATGACAATTTTCAGGCAGAAAAGTGCCTTCGTTTGCTTTTGTCCTTACATAATTTATCCTTTTTTTACTTTCAGGGGGGCACATTGGGGGGGGGGGCAAAATCTCGTTTTGCCCCCCAAAAATTTTATTTGGGGGGCAAGTGCCCCCCTGCCCCCCCGCTTCCGGCGCCCTTGGTAGTGCATATATGCAAGTGAAGACTTTTTAGGGGAGTTTTTATTATTGCTTGTCATTTTTTTCCCAAGAACAAAATGCACTCCATTTTGTAATGATAATAACCTTTTCTTCTTTTTTTTGCTTGTCAAATAAAGTGAAGAACTTTTTTTTCGGGGGGGGGATTTTTTCTGCATGTACAAAATATCCCCTCCTTGGAAAATCCTGGATCCGTCCCCATTGGCGGCGGAAGCCAACAAAATTAGGAGGGGCCATCTGAAATTTTGTGATGGACACAGGTAAAAAAATGTAAAAAGTAAAAAAAAAAAAAAAAAGGTCATCAGCCTAAATTTTAGGGGGAGACCAAACCCATTTTAGGAGGGATCATATGAATTTAGGGGGGACGCAGGAAAAAAAGATTGAAAAGCAAAAAAAAAAAAAAAAAAAGCTTATCAACAAAAATTTTAAAGGGGGATCGTCCCCCACCTCAAATCCGCCTATGTCCGTCCCTGCCTCTTCAATTAGGTAAACTGATTTACAAGAGTTCCCTGGGAAAGATAAGAGACATACAAACATAAATAGTCAAACACATCATATACGGTAAATATTTAAGATTACAATTTTGAATTAAAATGTTGCAGTGTTTCAGTAATAGAAATTAAATCAAACGACAATTCAAATTATACTGCTTGTATACTGATAGTTGATGAGTCCCCTCTCCCCCATATCACCTGATTGAATCTGATTACTATCATTGAAAAAAACTCACCAACTATGACCTAAACAAGGATACGTTCGTTTAAAAATATGAAGATGATGATGATAATGGTGACGATGATAAGGGTGATGATGATGAGGATGAGGAGGAAGAGGATGAAAAATGTTCGATGAAAATAAAGAATCAAACAAAATGACTAAAAAACATAAACACATAAACAAATGCACGAAAGTTGGGAGGGGGGTTATTCAACACAAATAATCCGATCGAAAATCAAATCTATGGAAACACGATTATCGTTATATTGGGCCCAGTCGCATATTTTTCATATAGGTAGCACCCCCTGGAATTCTGGTATGTAGACGTAGGCCCTAGTATAGTTTTGTAGTGAACCCCTTGCGAATCAGCACACCCTCCCCAAAATCGTTCCCAGGGCCCAGCGAATATAATTGCCCGAAAGTGCCTCTTCTTGCCATGGGTTGCGATTTGAAACTATATGAAGCGGTTTGCAATCATGATTTTATATTGAGATCAATTTACTTTCAACTTTATATTATAAAACAACACATGATTAAACTCAGTTAGTCCAGGGGCGCAAGAGCGAAGTTGAAAGCGGGGAGGGGGCATATTGAAAAAAGGCACCTTTCATTTTGATAAGGACACTATCTCAAAAAGTGGTGTAATGAGCAAAAAAATTTAAGAGGGCTAGATATTTAGTATCAACTAAAATTCACAAGAAGCTGTGAGTGAGCGAAGCTAGCAAGCAAACATTTTAAAATTAAACAAAAATCCAATTTTGTGATATACTTTGACATGATATTCAGAAAATAATATATTTCACTCTTCTCTTTTCCGTTTTTCTTTTTTTTCATTCTAGTGGTTTTGTTTTGGTCTCACCTGCGTAGCAGAGTGAGACTATATAGGCGCCACGTATATAATTGTTTTTCTTTTCGGGGGCGAGGGGGGGGGGGGGTGGGAGCAAGAGTCCCCCATCTGCACGGCACTGCTTATCTACCCCACTCACATGACTCATGAAACTAAAGGCGTGTAGGGTTATTCTTCTAAGTAACATATAAAAATGAGAATGTTGTTTACTTCTTTCAAAAGGACACTTCTTCACACATAACACGAGTCCTTCTCAGGGGCACAGAACATGTTTGTTAAGGGCACTTTTCTTAGGTAAAATTGGCACTGATACGAGAAAGGGCACTTACAAGAAGGCAAGGGCCACTTGCTCACACATAAAACGGGACCTTCTCAGTTGGCAGGGGTACAGAACATGTTTGTTAGGGGCACTTTTCTTGGGTAAAAATTGTCTCTGATACGGATAAGGGCAATTACAAGAAGGCGAGGGCACTTACTCACACATAAAACGGGTCCTGCTCATTTGAAAGGGGGCATGGAACACGTTCGAGAGGGGGCATTTTTTGGTTAAAAATTGACACTTGAAGGAGAAATTGCACTTGGTAACACTCGAAACGGGTCTTCCTCGGATGAAAGGGGTACACGTTCGTGGGGGGCATGTTTTGCATAAAAATGACACTTTTTCAGTGCTTCAAAAAGTGGGGCCCTGTCCCCTGCCCCCCTCCCAGGATCGCCGCCCCTGGGTCAGTCCAATAAAAATATAATACTAGTTATAGCGTTATTAGTCTCTATGATCAGTCCATGACATTTATTCCTACTCGAGGTCCGGTCCATTATGGTCAGTCTGCTTCGAGATTGGCTTGCCATACAAGCGCAAAAAGTTGAAGATATCTCTCTCGATCTCTCTCATCGTGATCGCATAGCTAGCTAGCTGCAGAGATTATACAGAAATCGTTGTGGGAGTGTGTGCAGTGCTACCGAAATTGTTTACAAACTTCGTTAACTACGTTTTCGGGCTTGGAAATTCGTCTTTATTCGTGGATTGATTCTGATACCGATTCTGTGATCTTGGATTAATATTTCTGTGTGATAGAGATTACTGTCAACCCGACGTAAATAGGTGAGTTTGATGTTTTATTTTGTCGCACTTTTTATCCTTTTCGCTGCTTACCATCACCCCGGAGAATCCCGGGAGATTGATGTGAGATATCCGTTGGTTGCCAATAGTGCATTCTTTAGATGTTGTTGATTAACAGTGCTGCAACGTGCAAGTAAGTATTAGTACACGTAGGCCTAAAAGGTTAGATATATTTTTTCTAAGTCACTATTTCACAGAAATAAAGAATGTAATCATGGTAATAGACCAGATATTTCATTCTACCTATCTTCCTTCATGTTTATTCATGTTTTTATAAAATTTCTTGGGCTGTTGGGTTTTTTAATAGTCTAGCGAGTCTAGGTCTAGAGTCTACCGTCTAGTCTCTAACTTTAGATCTATTTATTTTTATGTCATTTTTTTTATACAAAAAACATGTAGATATTGTTCTAAGTTTCTTACACTTCACTTGTTAGTCTTCATTACAACTTTATCTTTTAACAATTCATTTGGAAATAGAACGCAATATAATTGCGGCCCTTCCACCGGTGCCTTGGATCTCCGATCTTGGCGGAGGAAGAATAGGAGAGAGAGAGAGGTGGTGTTAGTTTGGCCTGCACACTATTTGTATTGAAATTAATAGGCCAGGGACGGAGTTTAGATCATTAATTTGCAAAGAATTTAATAATTAAACTTTACTCCACTCTATTCTTTTGTACAAGAACATGTAGACTCCCTCTAGTCTAATTGCCATTTTTCATTAATATTCACCGTTGTCTCTTCTTTTCTAGGAGTAGGAATCGACTGGATTTTATTCGGGAGTGGATAATCTAGGATTCAGGGCCTTTTAGTGAAAAAGACTCAACCATGGGGAACGGCGAGAGTTCCCCCCAGCTGAAGCGAAGGAATAGCTACCCTTTGATGGCATCAAAGCAGGCCATGCCAGAGAAAATGGAGCTCGATGATCGTTTCATGAGAATTTTGGTAAGTGGATTATGACAGAAATTGCTATGTTGATGAGTATGTTCAACCTTAGTATCAGGGTAAACGTTTTACCAGAATTAAATGTTTTTATCCCCATTTCTCCCTCTTTTTTTCTGCAGGTTCCAAGTATATATTGCAGCTTTAATCAAATTAATTGCCTTTTCACATCCTTCTGTTACATGATAATTCTTTGCCCTAGATTGGTGATTGACTGCCATTGGAGTTTTGCCAGACAGTCGCTAGATGACACAGCTATAACTAATACTTTTGTTATCACTTTTTTATTCCTTGTTTTCTAATGATTTTAATGATTTTGATTCTTCTATGGTATATATTTTTCATGCTACAGTGTATTTTATAATGCTTTTTTTTATTTAAAAACAATATTCCAATCACATTTTTTATGAATGAGTCATGTCTGATTTTACAGGGGAGAGATTTGTCTTTCATCGCTGGACATGGATTCTTATATACAAAAAAAAATGTACATGTTTGTATGTATTTCAAATTTACCCGTGGTGTATATTTAGATATTCTCATTGTTATCCCTTGCATTTACTTTAAAATAAAAGCATTCACGGAATATTACATTTGAGTTTTAATATGTAGAGCTGACTCTCTCTTCAAGTGTGAGATATGAGGGATCCTATTGTGATATAAACATCAAGAACATGGAGTGAATAAATAATGAAGAAATATTGTTGGGTCACTGTACCCACAATTATCTACTAGACCTATACTTTGCCTTGACTTTATTTTGTGCAAAATCTAATTGATACGTTGAATTTTGAGAGGTGAAAGATCCCATTGTAATACAAAAATGAAGCACAGAGCAAACAAATATTTGCGTCAAGTACTGTAAGTACAACATTTACATCTATAGATCAATGTTGACAAACCTGAGAACTTCTTTAAAATTGAAGTTACCACTAACTGCTCTTATCCATGACTAAATTAGCTAAAAAATTGCTTCGAATGATAGAATCGTTCAAGAGAACTTTTGGTTAAAATTAGGTATTCAGGAACTTGAAATGACACTTTATCAGCAAGGTTAAGTTCAGGAAATGATGACATAATGGCTGTGACCACACTGAATGACCGATACTATTCTTAAAATGCACCTCCTCTTTACCGAAGAAACACAAAAAGATGTAGGCTAATCCACACATCCTGAAATGGTTTTCATTGTGGATGTAATTTTTAGTAGTTAAAACTAACAGTATGAGGAGGTTCTTGCATTTTTATAGTACCAATGTCTGTTCATACATGTAGCTTTATTACAACAGCACTCCACAATAACCTCTGAAGTCAAACCACACATTTCCTTGTTTTTGCCAAAGTTTTAAGAATAACATCTGGGGTTTTTTTGTTATAAAACCCATTCCCCCCTTACAGGTCTACAGTTTGGTATATTACAATGTAGGAAACTTGGTGTCTACTCAAGCCATTGAGCCAAATTTCATGATCTTATAAAAGTCAAAGACAACAAGGAATTAAAACAAATACTATCTAATTTGTTTTGGTTGGTCACTCATAGGCCAGTTAGTTGTGAAGAATTGCCTGGTTTTGTTTAAAATATCGAAAGCTCATAAAAAGAGGAGGAACTCCAGTTGTACATTGGTATTATGGGTACAAATGTTTTATTCGTCAAGTCAATGCTTAAAAGAAGAAACATTCTTGATTAGGAAGGGGTGGGGCCAAGGGGGGGGGGGACCAGTGTTCAAAGGGGGTGTGGCATTAAGTTCAACTCTTCCAAAATAGAGCTGTATTCTATTTGACCTTTCATACTGACTGTTGCTATCCTTGGTGTTTTACAGTGGATTGTTGATTGCCTTGTTGGGTTTGAAGTAGATCTTTGTTTCAGTTTGTGTTCGATTATCGATAGGAAGCCATGCAGACAGGTTTGATGCAGAGAAGGAGGCTAGGAAATCCATATGAAGGGCCAGGCCCATAAGCTGCTTTACAGGCATGCTTGGATCTTTCTACTCATCATCTACTCATCATTATCAGATCATGGACCTACTAGAGTAGTCCATGATCTGATACACTGCTACCTAGACACTTTCAGTCATTGCCCCGAACTTTGTATTTAACTTCTGTAATAAAGTTATGAGTGTACAAGTATCATACTTTACGCATAGTACATTGAAGCTTTGACAGGGAAAAAGTAAGGAAACTTGCAAAAAGAAACACCTCACAAAATAAGTTTCATCTCAATATTACTGGTACAGTTTTTAGTTCTTTTCAAATGATTTATTGAAAGAAAATCATACACCGTCAAACTCCATAAAAAAATGCAGCGAATACCTGTACACTACTGAGGTAGTCATTATCAATATCACCAGTGTCTTTACCACAAAAATTGATTTGTTATTATAATTTGCTTTTCACAGTCATCTGAATGGAACATAATTTACTGTAGAGTTCTAAAGTGAGTTTTAATATAATTACACTGTACAGTCACTTTTTATTAATTTTTGTCCATGGAAATGCAATCCCTTTTACAACATACAAATTTTGAATGCTAGTGGTCATATGTAAATACATGTAGGAGGAAATGAATGTAATCTTATATAGAAATATATGATGTATCAGGCTGTCACTCAAAACATCATTTCACTTTCATATCAAGTACTTGTACTTTACATATACTGCATGTGTAGGTAGATGAGATTTCATACATTTGAGAGGTAGAACCAATGCAGGATCATCTGCTTCCAGCATTGATTTCATGACTGAATTGAGGAAGTATACCAATACAGTGAAACAGGGCACGCCAATACATACTGTACATATTCATGTAGGTCTAGATCTTTGTCAAAATAGCAATTAGCAAAAGAGGTTTTGTTTGTAGTAAAATATCAAAAGCTCAAGAGTATGGGTTCTGGGACTGGAACTAGTACTTTAGCCAGAATGGTGGTAGTTAAATAATTATTAATTAGTGCCCGGAATGCTTTCATTTTTAATAGTGGCACAACTTCTTTCTACAGGAACTTTCAGAGGGAAGGGGGGGGGGGTGTGGCAGAGTACAAGGCTTCAAGTGACAAAGTATATGAACTGTACATGTGTGTATTACATGTAACTGTCTTAAGCTGTACAATGTATTAAAAAAAACAATGCTTTATGCATACTCTTTTTTATACTTGTATGTTTTATCATGTACTCTGATTATTGTTTCATACACACTTGTATGTTTGTCATGTATTCAAACTCAAAGTTGGAAGACCAAATAAATGAACTGAGCTGAAGAGTATTAAGCCTGGAATGGAACCACTGACATTGAAGTGGTGTAACAATAGGCGGTTTCAAACCGCCTCGATCACAAGAATCCCCGTTAAATTACGAGAACTTTTTAAGGCTAAAAAATACCCGTTAATTATTCCTGCATTCACACCGCCCCGAAACACATCCTTCGGAATAAGTTCCCGAAGTTACGAGCATGCGCAGTATGGTCTGATAAGCAGGCAAGGCGCGAGATTCAAAATCACTAGCCCAGCAGCCACCCATGCCGCCGCACCCAACGACACGCTGGGCTAAAAGTTCCCGTAATTTGCTTTCACATCGCCAAAATACCTGCGACCTTGGGAAAATCCCCACGAAAGTTCTCGTAATTTCGCCAAGTACCTACTATTTAGCGGGTATTTTCTTTCGGGGAAATTACGCGTAGTTTGCTTTCACATTACCAAAATACCTGGTATTTTCTGATCGGGGTAAATTTCCCGATCAGAGAATACCTGGAACTGGCGAACTTCGAGGCGGTCTGAAACCACCTAGTATTATAGGTCTATAATGTTTCTACCAGCTATAATACTGGTAGAAAAAATGGTATGGCTAAAAATATCACAATTCCAATCAACCTACATGTAACTGTCCTCAGTTATTATGGCTTTATTGCCTTGCAATAATAGTGCATCGATACCAATTATAAATCCAATGAGAATGCAGGCTTGAAATCCTGGATCTATTATCATGTGTAGCTCTTAATCATCAAATTCACTACATGTAGTCTAGTATTTTACTATCAAGTCTATCAAGTAATTAAGATAAAAAAAGTGAAATTTGTTAGACCATATTTTGTTCCTTGCTGAACAGATTGTGGGAATCGGTTTGAAAGATTATTAGTGTTCACACTGCACAGTGGGTTAAACTAGTGGTGGTCGCAACTCCATGGTCATTGAGGGTCATGATAATATGTGTGCAACCAAGGATGGCTATAATGTAGTATGTACTACTTATTATTTAAAGGAAAGTTTGAATTTGTAACAAAATTCAAAGAACGCAAGGAGCAGAGATCATGTTGTGTCTCACAATACTAATTAAAGTACATAAAGGCCTCTTTACAGAGTCTCTGGACTCTACAGTTTGTGGACTTTGACATTCTGAATTTGACTTCAACTTCTGTTGTTTTCCCAGCATTAAATCAATACTTGTCTACACAAACTTACAATGTTTGTAATAGATTGGTATGCATTCATATGTGAAATGACTCATTCATGCAATCAATAGAATTGGCATGTAATTGGGCAAACATACATTCCTTGTACATCTAATCCATGGATGATAATATCCTTCAATACGATAATGAAATGATATTTTTATCATACATGTAGTCACTTTGATCAGACACTTTGGGTGAATTTTTTCATTGGTATTTATGGTATTGACTTGCATGTATTGCTCTTGCTACATGTTTATTATGGTTGTGGTATTGTAGTGGTTTGTTAAAGGGGAATGAAACCTTTGGACCAAGATAGCTTGTGTGAAAACAGAAAAATCAAAGAAACAGATCAACGAAAGTTTGAGAAAAATTGGACAAGTAATGAGAAAGTTATGAGCTTTTGAATATTGCAATTACTAATGCTATGGAGATCCTCACATTGGCAATGCGACAAAGATGTGTGATGTCACTCTTGAACAACTCTCCCCATTACTTTAGTATATATTTCACTTAAATTGCCTCTTTTATTAAAACCAACAGTAGAACATGTATTCTTTCTATAGGAGGGCATGTAATGCAGAATTTTGAAGAATACATCATGGATAAAGAGTTTGTATCACCATACAAAAAAGCAAAAAGACACATTTTCAGGGTATTTCATAGTCCATCAAAGGGAAAGTTGTTCATGTGTGACATCACACATCCTTGTCGCGTTGCCAATGGGAGGATCTCCATAGCATTAGAGATTGCATTATTCAAATGCTCATAACTTTCTCATTATTTGTCTGATTTTTCTCAAACTTTCTTTGTTCTTATTCTTTGATTTTGCTGTTTCGACACAAGCCTACTTGTTCCAAAGGTTTCATTCCCCTATAAATTATTAACTTTTTCTTTTTATAGTACATACATGTTTATGCTGGAATTTAATTACATTTTGTAGGCCCTATATGTTGCTGTGTACTGTCTCTATTATACTAGGAACATATTTTTCTCATAGTTTATTGCATGGAGTCTTGCAGTGAATATACCTTTCTCAAAATATTTTCCTCTTACCTTGCACTTTGTAAGCCAAACTGTTGATGACTAGTCTTTGCGGAATGTTTGGGAAAGTGGAATTATCTCTAAGGACCTTGGTACATTCATGGGACAATGTATATTTTCATTCATTTGGGAATAACATTGCAGGTTGTGACAATGAACTTTGGTCCTTCAGTATAAGAACAGTCTTTTCTGGGTGCAGTTTTTCGATCTCTGAGTGCATTTTGAAATCGATCAATAGGAGTAGCCTGTACAGGCTGTAAAGAGATTGCTTGTCTACCAGCATTTCCATTGCATGATAATGATAAAATATTACTGGTGTGGATATGAAACCATGAAAAGTTGAATATCATCACACAGCTGTTGGCCTGTAGAGCAGTTTCAGAAAGGCCTCTGTGAGACTGATGATTTAGTTTTTTGTCATCAAGTTCATGTCTTCTTGTATTTCCCTTGAAATGGTCTTTGGACTTTGTATTAACCATGATAGCGGTTTTAGTGTTTGAACCAGGAATTTATGATTTATTCAGCTTGACTGTTTGTCTTTATCAAAGCCATGTGAACAATTACTCTGTAGGCTAAACTGTCCTTCCACATTTGAGTTTCATATCCTTGTTATAAAAAGCAAATGAAGTGTGAGAGCTTTATAGAGACAGCTAGGATTGTAGTATCAGACTATAGTGAATGATATGTACTAGATCCCGCTTGAACTATAATCATGCATCGTCGTATGATTGCATACTCTGCTTGCAAAAAGATTATTTCTACCTTTAAAAGTCAAGTCCACCCCAGAAAAATGTTGATTTGAATAAATATAGAAAATCAAACAAGCAAAACGCTGAAAGTTCAACCAAAATCGAAAAATAAGAAAGTTATGACATTTTAAAGTTTTGCTTATTTTTCACAAAACAGTGATATATGCACAACTCAAATGAGACAGTCGATGATGTCCCTCACTCACTTTTTCTTTAGTTTTTTAATTGTTTGAATTATAAAATATTTCATTTTTTTGTAGATTTGACAATAAAGAACCAACTTGACTGAATCATAATAAATCAATGCTCATTCTGGCACATGTTCAGCGAGGAATAATCGTTTCACTTGACAATGAGGAGAAAAGTAGGATATTCCCTATTTCATATAATAAAATACAAAAGAAATAGTGAGTGGATGACGTCATCAGTCTCCTCATTTGCATACCCACCAGGATGTGCATCCAACTGTTTTGTGAAATTAAGCAAAACTTAAAATATAACTTTCTTATTTTACATCCGATTTTGATGAAATTTCCAATGGTATGCTCGTTATATTTTTCTCTTTTTATTCAAATAAACTTTTTGTTAGGATGGACTTGTCCTTTAAATGTGAAAAGGTACAAGAAGAGTATTAATATAGGCATGCTTGTACATGTCACTCAAATTGTCAGTGTTGGACATTGATTTCCCTGGCAAAAGATTCAAATATTTGAAATATAGCCTATATAATATGTTAAATACTGCAGAATTTTGTTTGTACTTCCCCTTTTACATGTACACATGTTTGTACAGTATTTATTTGCTGCTTTATAAAAGTTGTGTTACAATGTAGACTGTTAGCCTACATGTACATACATGAACACTGCTATTTGCAAGTTTTGCGAACAAACAAACAGAGCCCTTGATCTGCTTGTCACTGGAATACCCCCCCCCACCAAAAAAAAAAAAACTAAACAAATACAGAGGGGGAAAAAGGAAATGAAAGAAAGAAAGACACCATTGGCTGAGCAGTGATGCAGAGTGGTGACCTTAGATAAAAAGCTTACAAGGACAAGGGCAGTCTGAGAATGCTGTGGACTTTGAACTGAACATTGTAGATTTCTAGTGTACCCTCCCATTCTGAAGGGATAAATCTTTGAGTAAATACTAGGTTAAAGATCATTGAAAAGGAATGGAATGTATTTAGAAGAATGAGTCATTGTGTGTGGGTGTTTTCCATATGATAAATAGTCCTACTGCAAAATACAAACTTGTAATCCTATTAACCTGTCATTCAGTCTGGTCTATACCCGATTTTTAAATCCTTTGGATGTACATGTAGGAACCTTTGCTCCTGTAGAATGTCATGAAAGTTCCTTTCTTGTCCAAATTCCTTATCATGCCTAGTTGCCTTAAAGTGGTAAAGTGCGATTTGTCTGTACTGCCAACTCTTCCACTCATCAGTCAAATGTCATTCCATCCATCAACATTTTGTCTAACAACCCTTTGGTCCAATAATCACCAGTTCGCCTGTGATCATTTTGTCTCATATCCAGTTGGTCTTGTACCCAATTTCTTTTCATTCAGTTCACCCTAATAATCCAATTAGGCGAAATCATAAAATGACTGTTGGACCAATTGGTTGGTAGAAGAAATGGCGAGTAGACAAAATGGCAGTTAGACCCTGTGGATATTGGACAAACTGATGGTAAATCAAATAACAGCAGATGGGTTGGTAATTGGACGAATTGGCATTTAATAGACCAATTGAAAATTAGCCTTAAAAATCACCAGACCATAGCGCACGACACCATAAAGTTAATCATCAAGTTTAATTTGACTATTGCCTTATCTGTTCAATGTAATTAACGATGAATATTATTTTTGATAATGTATAGTCATCAAGAGTAGGATTCAAATTCACTCGACCGTGATCAATGATGGCAGAATTGAGAATTCTCATATACCTCCACTTTATGTTTCTTTATAGCCGAGGTAAGATTCTTGCTAATTGGAAGAAGCTTTGTATAGGCCTATATTTTCGATTATTACAGTGTAGCCCCATTTGTAAAAGTTAGTTTTATAACAAGGACCAAATTTTGGGGGACACTTTATACCAAAGGTTTGGGTCCTTGTTCAATTTCTATTGGCCTGGGTCATTAACAAAACGTGTACGGTATCTGTACAGATCAAAGTATTGATTGTAGGAAGTATGAGGCCAGTTTAACTTTTACAGAGAGAGTTCGAGCTGAGTTCAGGTCTTTTTTAATGTGAAATGACAAAAATGGTTACTAATTCAACCTTCTTTTCTGCCTTTCTGCCCACATGCACAAATTTGTGTATTATTTATGGTGTTTTATTATTGTCTATTATCAAAATCAGTTTGGATCGTGGACCAGTTGCAAGGTGTGCTTGGGTCTTTATAAGAATCACAATTTGATGGTCATTTTAAAATTGGTCAAATTTCATTGGTAATGGTATGTGTATACAAAGAAAATTCATGTAGTTTTCAAACAAACAGTGCACTACAGTGTATGGTTCCTTATTAACACTGGATTTGGTGGGGGGGGGGACCTCTCAGTTGTGACTCATCAAAAGAATTGCAAATTCATACAACAGAACATACCGAACCTCAGTTATTTACACTGTTAATAGAAATCACACCCTGAACATTTAATAATGCTAATCTTGTTATGAAAAGCCATCATTGTCCCATATGCTCATGAGCGATTTTGTGTTGATCTCATCAACAATATGCCCAGGCATTCAACAACGTTCATAGGAGCCGAGTGCGGATTAATTAGAAACTACAGCGAGACGAGATCAAGGTCAAAGAGCTTTTGGCCGCTTACATTACATTCTCTGTAATTACAACCCATAGAGTGCGAAATTGCTTTTTAAAGCGATTAGGGATTCTTTCATACAATGGCAGACTTGATTTTATGGTATATGGTAGAAAAATTAAACTGAAATTGATAACTTGTGAATGAAAGAAACAAATATTTTGGTGTAACATGTACACTATACCTCCATTTTTTTCAAAAAGAGACCAATTAGCTAAACTTTATTGAAAGTCAGGTTACATAGTACATGCACTGTACATGTTTATTGAAAATTATCAAAACAAATTTTAGGGCTTAGAGCAAAATTTCCCAAAAGTTACAAACACAAATGAAAATTTCTTTTTTATTGATAGATTTTGACTTGAAATTGGAAAAATATTATAATTCACAATGTGTCAATTTCATCATTTCTTATCATGGATATACATTTGAACTTTCTCTTTAATGTAATAATATGTATTTTTGTGATGGGGCTGCGTGTGATAGCAACTCGAGTTTCCTTGTTATGTTTTTTATTCTTCACACTTCAGTTATCAATATCATCAAGGTCATTTCCCTGAGGTATACATGTATGTTGACTTTGGAATAGCTTTATAATCTATGTGCTTGCTTGTTCAACTGGTCTGCTTTAGCGCATGTTTACTGCTATCAAATGATGGAAAAATTAATCTGCTGATGCCGCCACATGGAGAAGTGATAGGTTAGGGATAGGAGATAAACTGAAATTGGCAAAGTGTATTCACTAGGTACATGTAGGCCTACATGTATGTGGTTCATATTGTGCACAAAATCTGTACAAATCAGACTTTTACAATTTTTGAAAAAGTAGAGCCATTTTGCTCATCTGATCAGATTAACAATGCTTGATTTCTAAATTTGTACAAAAAAAATTAGATTTTGATATTTGCAGACATCCCAAACAAACGTCCTTTTTATGTGATATTTTTAATCATAAAGCTAAGATTATGTTCTGTTTAACTTCTGTAATCAAAATGCCTAGGTTTTGTTAAAACTACAAACAGCTACATGTATTGTACTGTAGGATGAGGGCAATGATATGCAGTTTTTATTGCTGCTGGCTCTTTTTAGCTTTTATATTGATTTTCTCGATCAAATCAGTTGCACAGCAGGTTATAGTACAGTACTGTAGCTGTGGCCCATACAATGCCCTTCGGGGGAGAATTTCACGAAATGACTAGTCAGCGAATTTTACTGACTGTGTATTAAAAGCTATTGAAATCCTTGCATCTGATTCGCTCAGAGCACCAAGGTGCATCATCATGAAACATGCCCCGGTCACCAGACAATGCACAGCTTCAGTGTTCACTGGAGAAGAAAATTCAAGAAAATAAGCCATTACATTTTCAGAAGGTGGTTGCCATGGTGACCAATTTACGAGTAAACCATTCCCAGGGACCCTTGCTTGTGAATTACCTTGGAAACCAAGATTATTGCACCATCAGGCGGTTTTAATGCCTAGCGAAATATATTGGTGTTTAAAGCCTACCTTAGGGCAGACAACAATAGAGAAATAAAGAGATAAAGAGAGAGAAATTATATATACATGTAGGCCTACATTGTAACTATTATAATTGCAATCTACTGATGCTAAATAGACACTCACAGGTTCAGGTGTACATGTATACGTACATGTAGAGTGTAAAAACTGGGGTGTTACTGTTCAATCTAACACCAGTTGGTGTCCCTAGAATACCACACCCTGAGGTGTTAAAATTACACCCTAGAGATTGAACATAACACCAAAGTATCAACCTGAAAAGGTGTTGTAATAACACCCACACCTGTACATGTATGTATTGAATGAACCCAACACCAGAAATGTAACACTGGGGTAAAATGAATCAACACCACAGTTTTGTATGTGCAGGGCCACACGGATAGATAATGTACACCAGTGTAGTTTGTCAAAAGTGAATAATAAAATGTAGACAAAGAGTCCTACATTATTAATTGCCCTAACTCGTCAGAATAGTGATCTCATGAAGCGCCATGAGCGTCATGTCTGACAGTGGTGTGCGCTTTAAAAGAATCCACCATTATTCATTATTATGAATTATGATGCTTTGAGAGAAAAGTGTACAGTGAAAAACCCCTTATAGATTGGTGTAGAGAAGGACAAGTATAAGAGGGAGAGAAAGATGAGCATATTATAGATTGAAGATATATGCAGATGGATAGATGGATACATGTAATACATGTAGATCCAGACACTAATGTTGAATATCGATATATTAAAAAACATGCAGAGAGCGAGAGAGAATAATCACCCCTCATAAAGTAATGTGTTGTACATGTATTGTAGCTTTGCTATTTAGAGAAACGTTATTGTATAATTTGCAACGTGATACCTGATAGCATACAAAATGATTAAAAACTTGAAACGATATTCATTTTCCCATCCATTATTTTCATTTCCCTGATTAGCCCGATCCCAATATTGACCCTCTTGGCAAATCTGTCAATCCCGACAGCTTCTCCGCTCGTATTGATCAGATGTAACCAATATCTCAGAAGCACAAACCAAACCAATCTCAGCTTGCCTTTCGCAGTCTGTGGTCGGACACGAGGGGTTATTCACACAAGAGAGATTGGTGGGGAATAATATAATGGGTAATTAGTTATTTATTTTAAAACCTATAGATCTGTCTTGAATTCATCCAATTCATCTTTATGATAGCACAGTACCAAGTTAAACAAACAGAACACCAATTTTAGTTTAATACATACATGCATGTAATCCATTTGTGATTTGAATTGTTCAATATTAATATTCAATATTCCCATATAAGTTGTTACAGTTTACAATCTTTTATAAAAAACAAACTTTCGATTTGATTTTATAATTTCATTAAAATGTGTGTGTTTTTTATTATTTTTTATAAACTAATTTGCTATAAATTTATTTCAAGGATTTTTGGAATATAAATATCCTTTGAACTCTGAACTACACTCTGCCTATAAACAGAATGATTTGTATAGTTATTTCCTTGCATTAGGCCGGTGAATATTTAGAAGTAACTTGATGAGTTGGTGGCTGCTCATCAAAGTCAATATCCCGAATTGGCTACATGTGTATAACCTCTCCCGATGAGGATGTAAAAGGAACTTTATAGGGTATTCATGATATTATAATTTCATATCAGAGGCCTAAAATTAACACCAAAGAATAAAATGGACTTCCATACAGAAAGTGTAATGCAGTATAAAATGTTTTTTGACCAGTCTGAATAGGGGCTGGTGCATCCTGTCTGGGTTAATGTCAAAATATTCAGCACATTAGCAGGTGAAAGGCGCAGAATGATGTCTGTATAGGAGTTCATTGGAAGATCAAGGTATGATTTTATGTTCCAGAGAAGAACAAAAGAATAAAAGAATAAAAAGTTCACCTGCAGAACTTTACTGTGTATATATTCCTATAAACCCATAATATGAACTCTTGTGAATACATGTAAATAGCCTAAATCTTGATCTGAAAACTGTTATAATAAATGCAGTCTCTGTGCTGCATACATTTTTTCTGTGTACTAGAGTATGAACACTCTACAAATAATAAAAATAAATATGATTATATGAGCCTTTAATGTTTATATAATAGAATTTCTACGAAGCTCATCAAGAGGAAGATGAAAATGAAGTATTGCAATTTTGATAAATAAATACATGACACTCTAAATTACAAGGATTAAAAAAAATCCAGATCGTCTGTGAATAGTGACCAGCCGAATTTTGAATTTATTTAAAATCTTAAGGATTAACTTTTAAATCTTAAAAGATTTAAATTCAAATCTTTTAGATTTACAAAGTCTGAATCTGAATCTAATATTTAGCTGGTCACTATTCACAGCCGATTTTTCAAATCCATGGAATTTCAAGTGTAGAATGTACATGTATTCAATTTGACTCTGATCTTGTAATTATTTAAAAATAAAAATTGACAAGTGCCCCTTTGAGTAGACTGACTTTATAGAGTGTACATTGAATGCCGAACTATCCTTTGCTTGTAAGCTGGTGTTTATAGTTAGTCTGTAGGGGATTATTAGATTAGTGGACTCATCCAGACCATTGAACTACTCACTTTGTGTGTTGATTTGAACTAGACAACTCTAGCATCCAGAAATATACATATTTTTTATACAGAAAGCAGGAACATTTTGGTTGAAATCAGACTTCATACTGAAAAAATATTACCTGTACTATAGTATTTTTTTTATTGAACATTAATTTTTGTTTTGGTAGTGATGAGAAAATCAACAATTCACAGGTGTGATCTAAGGTGGGGGTGGGGGGTGCTTGCCTTAAAAAACCCACAAAGTGCCCCTTCTCTTGAATAGTCGACCCATTACTTGCATTTCTGAAATGATTATGATAGCAAATTATTGAATCAATGATTTTTAATAACAATAATTAGTTTATCTTCAGTCATTACTCCTCCCTAAATTTGCCCCCTGTGTCCATGGAGTTAAATCTGTATTAGTCTCATGTTTATATCATGTTTTTGAAAACTCCTGGATTCCCTGGGGTCTTCGAAAACAAATAACATCCTTGTGGTATTTTTCATGAGCCCTCCAATCTTGCTAATATGTCAATTCTCAATTGACTTCAATCAACCACTTCCCACAATTACAATTTGACAGGACATTTAGGGGTGCAAACCCTTAAAAACAAATAACAAGAGTTTATTAGAATTTAGTTGGAAGGAATAATCATCATTAGACAAGGCATGGGGGAGGGGCAGGGGGCACTGGAAAGTAGGCCTATATGTGGGATGAGATTAATATTTAGGAAAAATTGAAGAATAACAATAAACAATAATTTTCCCTTAATAAGAATTTCACTCTTCCTCAGGAATGATACTACTGCTTCATGTAGTTTATATCTTGATTTTCATGAAGTTGAACGGAAATTGTAAAGGTTTTGTTTCATAATAAGTTTCCTAAATACAAAACCCATTTTTTTTCTGTTTCTTTTTGTATTTCTTCTTCCCTTGTCATTCTTAAACTTCAATGCCATATCACACTTTCTCATGTGTTGCAGTTTTTCCATTTCTCTTTCTCACTTTCTCCTTCTCCCTTTTCATTCATAAACTTTACACTTTCTGTGTGTCCTTGCTTCCCCATTGTCTTCCCTTCACAGTAAAAAAAAAATCATTGTTTAAGTCTGCTACTCTAACAACAAGATGTTTAAACTTCTTGTAATTGTTTAAACTTCTTAACTTGTTTAAAAAGGTTTAAAAGTTGTTTAAAAGTTTAAACAGTTGATTCAAAAGTTTTAACAATAGTTGTTATATTGACAGGCTTAAACAACATTCTTAGAACTTTAAACATCTTTTTTTACATTCATTTCCCACTGCCTGTTTTCTCTTCAAATTCTTTAATAATAGACCCCTAAATAGTTCAAAGTTTTCACCTTTCTCTTAACTTTGATTTCGTATTTTCTTTGTCCTTTTAAATCAATCACTTTTCTATCTTGAAGAAGCTCTACCTGCCAGAAGCAACAGACTGAAAATACTCCCTGCATCCCGGTCTTCTTCCGGTCTCATTCAAGATTTATTTCAGGGTACTATGAAAAGAGTTTCATCGCTTCATAAACCGGAGGGTCATTTCCCTTCATGAGTCAGAACTATTTCTGTGATCAACTGTTTTGTGTGATCATGCTATCAAAGCTTATTTCGACCAGCGTGCAAATCTCATGTCAGCAATTTTTCTGTGTTGCAATGCATTTTGTGTAGCACCCATTTTGGAAAAGTAAATTGATTTTCTATCTATATGTATTAGAGAAAAGAAACCCAAAACAAAAAATAAACCCAAAACAAAACAAACAAACTGGATCCTCTGCAAAGTCCTTGTAATCTGCATGTGTAGATAAACTTTTGTCAGCAAAATTATGTCTACTTTTAGATATTTTGATACGAAAGTTCATGAAAAATGGAGAGTATTTTTTACATTTTTTTCATAACAATGATAATGTGACTGTTAATAATCAAACTTGACTTTAAGAATTTTGTAATGGACCTCAGGTACCAAGTTTGGTAGATTTGGTTGTTAAAAATAAAAATGAAAATGATTTCATTAGACTTGAATTGCCAGGTAATATGTAAGCCTTCATATACCAATTTGCATAATGTCGGCCCTATACTGGTTTTTGGACCCCATTTGGACAAATTGGCTACAAAATTGATTTTGGACATGATCTGTGCAACGTCTGGTCACCGGTTTGAAAGATTAAATGGAAACTGCATGACTTCTGCTGCCAAATTGTTGTGATTTTTATTGTCAAAAGCACCTGTAGTAGGCATAAAGTATAAAGTCCAATCACATCCAATCACATTAAAAGAAAAATTTTGCCAGCTAATATTACATAGATCTCTCATCCCAAACTTTTGCAATTGTCAACTTTGTCCATAAATGTAGAAAGGTTGTAGGAATTGGCCTCTGATTCTACAACTTGCCATTAGGTGGTTTCAGACCGCCTCGAAGTTCGTCAGTTCCAGGTATTCCCTGATCGGGAAACTTACCCCGATCAGAAAATACCAGGTATTTTGGTAATGTGAAAGCAAACTACGAGTAATTTCCCCGAAAGAAAATACCCGCTAAATAGTAGGTACTTGGCGAAATTACGAGAACTTTCGCAGGGATTTTTCCAAGGTCGCAGGTATTTTGGTGATGTGAAAGCAATTTACGGGAACTTTTTATCCCAGCGTGTCGTTGGGCGCGGCGGGGTGGATGGCTGCTGGGCTAGTGATTTTGAATCTCGCGCCTTGCCTGTTTATCAGACTATACTGCGCGTGCTCGTAACTTCTGGAACTTATCCCGAAGGGTACGGTTCAGGGCGGTCTGAATGCAGGAATAAATTAATGGGTATTTTTAGCCTAAAAAAGTTCTCGTAATTTAACGGGGATTCTTGTGATCGAGGCGGTTTGAAACCACCTATTGACTGTACTACAGTACATTTCAGGCCTATACTTGCCGGTATACATTGTAGGACCTGAAACAGTACATGTACATGCGTATATGACCTCGTTGCCAGTGAACCTGTAGAATGCTCATTTAATAGCAACCTGCACCTGTACTCCAACTGTTTCTGTCGCATTAACTTTTATGGCTGTATATGTTTATATTGTAAAAAGATACATTAACTGTTTTCTTTGAAGTTATAAAATTTCAAATACCTGAGGTCATGAATAACTGTTGCGGTTTATGAAGGGCTATGAAATTTCTGTCGTGGCAGTCAGCTTTATAATGAAAAAAAAAGTGTTGTTGATATTTGAAGTGATACAAAAAGGAGAAAATAGTGTTCCCTGTACTGCACCTGAACCAGTATTCCAAAGGCAAATTTAAAGTTTCATTCTTTGCCTCGATAATGTATGTTCCAAATCAGAATACTGTATGAATAAACTCATATACATGTTTTGCATTTCTTTCTTACATGAGATTACATATTTGATTATTAAAGTCAACTTGCAAATGAGTGAAATTATCTAATACACACATCCACCTAACTGATTTTAGCAGTATTGGTAGGATACTGATTAAAGATAAAAAGAAAAGCAATTTTTAAAATTTTTATGTATTTCATTTTATTTTATTCTATTTTATGTTATTTTATTTTGTTTTGTTTTATTTTGTTTTATTTTATTTTATTCTATTTGTTTTCATTGTATCCCCCCTTTTTTTTTTGGGGGGGGGGGGTGTTTTTGGTCGTCATCCACACATGTTAGTCTACACTTATAGATGCAACAGGTTTGTGATACAGTATGTTCTATTGGCGCGGTGTGGAACTCCACTTAATTTTGACATGTTGATGGATGACCTCTGTGCGTAATTCTGATGTAGAACATTTGCTGGCAATGTTTCCTTTGTTATTGGAATGTGGCTCTATGTTCATGTACACTATTAAAACATAGTTATTTTCCAGTTCTATGACAAGAAATATGTTAGTTTTTGTCTTCCACCAATTTGTTTTGTGCTATACTCAATGGTAGGTCTGTGCAAAAATGTAAAAAGCTTTTTTATGTGTAGGCTTACAACATATATGTACATGCTGATACTCTTCTCTTTTCCCTTTTTCAGATCAGATTTTTGCATAAATATTGTTTATACATGTACATGTATAGGCCTCAGCCTATACTTTGTACCTATTAGTATTCTTCTATGGAACGCATTAATAAGTTAAAGATATTGCTGTGACCTTACAAAAAGAGCTTTTACTTTACTTTTACTTTAAATCATCTTCATGTATGTGTACATATTGGCATACTTTATTTGCAGGCTACCATTGATATATCATCTCTTATTAAAGTGGAGCAATATGGGGTTTATACAATATTTGTACACAAGCATAATTTTAGAAGCATCACATGTCCTGATCTTCAAGGTACTTTCAGTTTTGTTTCACTTCTGTTGCTCTTCTGTAGTACATGATATAGCACCAATTTAGTATAGTCTTCTATGCAAACCCTTCACACGAGTAGAGGGTCTGAATGTGCAGCCTACTCATGCCTTTTTGACTGGAGGCCCTCTCACTCAGTGCTAGTCTTTGCATGGAGACACACTCCAAAGTTTCAATCAGGGTCTGTGCTTGCAGACTACATGTAAATTCAGTATGCCTATAGCCTCTAATTTAATACAAATTGAAACAAATATTTTCTGAATCCAGGAAGTGAGGACAACCCGTTACTCTTCCTTTATTCTGTGGTCCCACTTTCTGTACGTATAGGAAAAAAGTGGGATGGGTCATTGTGAAACTCTCTGGTTAAGATTATTCTTTTAACCCATTGATTTTGATTAATATACAGTGAAAAATACATGATTCTTTCATATAACAGAAGGTGTTTTCAAACCGCCTCGATCATAAGAATCCCTGATAAATTACGAGAACTTTTTTTAGGCTAAAAAATACCCATTAATTATTCCTGCATTCACACCGCCCCGAAACATATTTTTCGGGATAAGTTCCTGAAGTCACGAGCATGCGCAGTATGGTCTGATACATGTAAGCAAGCAAGGCGCGAGATTCAAAATCACTAGCCCAGCAGCCACCCACAGCACCCGCTCCAAACGACGCCCAATGACACGCTGGGCTAAAAGTTCCCGTAAATTGCTTTCACATTGCCAAAATACCTGCAACCTTGGAAAAATCCCAGCGAAAGTTCTCGTAATTTCGCCAAGTACCCTCTATATAGCCGGTATTTTCTTTCGGGGAAATTACGCGTAGTTTGCTTTTACATTACCAAATACCTATTATTTTCTGATCGGGGTAAATTTCCTGATCAGAGAAAACCTGGAACTGACAAACTTTGAGGCGGTCTGAAACCACCTAGAGCCAATCATCTCCTTGTTGAACAGCATGCTGGAAAGATCACTGTTTTACACAGTGTGTGTGTTCTTATTCTCTCACATTGTAATTGCACAGTGGATTTCATATCCATGAAAATACTGTTCACACTGATAAAATCCTCCAAATTTATTACAGTGTAAAGATCTTTTTTTATTGTGCTGATGTGGTTTCTGTATTATATTTGAAAGAAACTACATGTAACAACAGTTTTTGATTTTCTGTGTAAGAGGAAAGAAGAAAATCCATACGTGAAGTTTAAAATCAAACAATAAATAAATGTCTATTAATATTAACATGTATTGTATCAGTGTAATGTTTATATTTTTTCATCATTCAAACATTATTTAAAATCCTTTTTACAATGTTCGTTATATTTCTTTTAATATTTGACTGATTATTTTGATGTTTTTATACTCTCATTTCTTTAAATCTGTTCTCATCTTTGATTTGACTTTAATACATGCCTACTTGTACAACAACTTGATGTACCAATGTGCATTACTCGCCATTACCTTTTTAAAAAAACCATTACAGTATGTAGCTTGCACTTCTTCCCCCCATTCTCCTTAATCTGAAAAAGCCCAAAGCAACATCTTGAGCAATGCATGTTTAAAAGAATTGTCTTACAGCTTAGTAAACACCCCGCACTAACTGCTATGTAATTTACATCAGTTATAGATCCAGGATACCCTCCCAAACAAGAGAAGACAAAAAAAGACAAACAGCGGGAGCCTCTACAATTGGCAGCAAATTGCACCCCTGTACTGATCATGGTTTGCCTTTATCCGTGAATTGTGTCTCAGTACCTGAAAGCGCCAGGGAGCTTATTTTTTCTCTGGAGAAAATTTCAGGGGCTGCGTCCTTTGATTGCATTCTTCCTTCCTAGCTAACATTCCAGTTTCCTATGCCTGTCACGAGTGATTGTCGCAGCTAAGCGCCCTCGATCCAGTGTGGTGCGCTCGATGTCGTCCCCTCACCCGGAGAACTCTCCACAACCTTTCCAAACTTTGTTTTGCTTGTTATTATGAGTAATAAACGTGATAACGGTGTGTTGGGTATGAATTTGAGCATCTGTTTATGCTGCGAACATGTTTTTGTTTGAATGCACATGCAATACACTTATCTGCAGGATACTGTATATAAAACATTTAAAGGGGAAGTTCACCCTGAAGAAAACATTGTTGTAAAAATAGCAGAAAAAATACATGTAGTAAGAAATATTGGTGAAGGTTTGAGGAAAATCCGTTAAAGAGTAAGAAAGTTATTAGAGTTCAAAGTTTTGGATTTGTGACGTCATAAACGAGCATCTGCCCCATGTGTTATACTATAAAATGCATGAATTTCAAATTTTGTATGGTTCCTGATGACTTGATTTTGTTTTCTATTCATGATCGGGTGTGAAATGATTTGTTTATTGATATACAAAAGGTACAGTGAAAGCCATTTTCAATTTCTGAGAAAATGACATTTCATTGATTTCTTACCATTCGTAATGTAGGAATACTGCTCGCAAATCTAATAATTCAAATTCTAATAACTTTTGAATTATTTGATTAATTTTTCTCAAACCTTCGGCAATATTTGTAATTATTTTTCTCCTATTTTTACAATAAAATTTTTGTCAGGGTGAACTTCCCCTTAAAAGGGCCAGATCTTGGGTGTAAAAAGTACTGATCTGACTTTTTAAAAAAAAATAACTTTAATTAAAACAAAATACATTTATAAAGATAAAACAAAATGATAATGACACAGTCACAGAGAGTGAAAGATTATTTTGGGGAGCTGTTTAGTCACACAGATGTGATGAACATACATGTAGTCTTTCTCTTTATTATCTCCATGGTACAGTGTGTATAGGTGGCCGGTTTTCAGGAAAACAAAATAATCAATTCAACCATAATGGTTACAATTCAGGGTAAAAAATTACAGGGGGGGGGGCTGGGAGCGATTTAGCCCCCTACATGTTTAGCCCCCTACATGCTCGAACAACCCTTGAAAATTCCAATTTGTTGCAATGTTAAAAGCTTATCCAATGTTTCAGATTCAGGTAGTAAGGTTGTTAGAAGTATACATCAATGCATGCTTGTAAAAACAAGTTCATGTACTGTACATGTAGGTCTAATTTGGGCAGATGCTGTAGTAGGCCTGCTGTATAATGATGTGACAAAACTGGAGTTTGATGCTGGTGTGAAAGGGTTCTGTCTCTGACTCCACAATGACAAGGGTCCATTGTGTCAGGGAATGAGTAGGGCAATGAAAGCTACATTCAGCTCCGCATTCCAACCATACCATGTATCGCATGCCTCACATAGCAGGCGCGAGGCTGATAAGTTCATTACTGATACCATGGCAGCTAGCGCGCCTGGAGAAGATATCTGGGAGTGATATATCAGACCCGCCGCCAAGCCCACGCTGCATGTTCCTTGCATTTTAATTGCGGTTGGTAGCGGAGAGATGTCTCTTTGATTGCTTTTAAAAATAACATAACTCCGTTCCTATAGGGAGTCAATGAACAGATTTGGGGATCTAGAGTACTTTAGATGTAAAATGCCTTCTGATTTATTGCCCACATTATAATGGGGGTTTTAACACACTGTGGGCCCATACTCAATGGTAGCCAAGTGTTCATTCATGCTTTTTTAGAAGATGGAGACAGTGGAATAAACAGGATATTTCGCTCCAGTAAAAAAATGGAAATTTAGTGCTCGAAAATATCAGCAAATTCTTTAATATACAGTGTATAGTAAAGTGATTTATTAATTGAGAGGTTTGATACTTCCTTTCAGTTTATATTTTATCCTCTCATAACACTGAGAATTCTCTCCATAGTGAGATTTTTCAAGACTTTCATGACAATCGATCCCAGCAAATCTTGGAGACCATTACCCTGGACCATGATCATTCATTTTGCCAGTTTCACATTTTATCGCAGGAATTTTTTTTTTTGGAAATGCATACTAGGGCAAGAAATGAAATTTGGGGAAAACAATTCCCTATGTTTAATTGTTTCCCTGACAAAGAAGCTTTGTTAGGCAAATCTCTTATACATGTAAACTTTCTGCATACCCATGCTGACAAGAATTGAAGTCTTTTAATATTAATCCACAAAATAGAATATTCATTCGATCTACAAGTTGGTTTACTTCTCAATTAGTCTAATACCCCATGCACTGATACCGGTTTGGTCTACTATCAATTGGTTAATGCCAATTCGTCTAATTACCAACTTGTCTGCTATCCCTTGGTCTATCATCAATCCATCCACTATCCACATGGTCTAATTGCCATAATCACCATTTTGTTTATTAACCAGTTGGTCCAATAGCCATTTAGTCCATAATTCATTTGGTCTATTTATTGAGTAATTATTAATTGGGCGAAGTGAATGAAAAGAAAATGGGTATTTGACCAACTGGTCATTAGACGAAATGGTCATAGATGAACTGGTGATTAGACAAAGTGATTATTGGACCAAATGGTTGTTAGACTTAGACAATGTGTTGATAGATGGAATGGCTTTATATAGTAGAAGTGGGTGTACAGAGCGGTGACACAACATTTGCTCCTGCGACAATTTCTCTTGGCTTTATTTTGTGTATTAAAGGTATAGGGTTAGGGTTACAATGGGGTTTACTTTTTAGGTTTAGGTCAGGGACGTGAGCATCCCTGTTTAGGGTTAGGATAGGGGATAGTGTTAAATCCAGTATTGAAGTTGGCGATTTTGTGGAATTCACAGCGGATCAATTGTCGCTGGAGAAAATGTCATGGAACCGCGTAGGCAATTTACCAAAAAGTAAACAGGATGAGAGGAATAGCTTGTCTATCAGTGTTTAACTGTTTCAGTTTTGAATCGTGGTTAAGTTTTATATCCAAGGCAATACATGCGGCTTGATAAAATAAATTATACTAGTGATATCCACTTCATACAAGAATATGCAAGGATTTTGAAGATCCAAGGTCTGTACATGTAGTTGTATTTAATATGTTTTATCGCGTACCAGCAATTCTGCCATTGCAATTATAAAAAATGAAATAAAAATAGAAGAAATATAATAGCGAAAAGCAGGTTCCTTGTGTCTTTGTCCTTTCCTGATACAAGTGAATGAGAGGAATTTTTTCAAGGATTTTTAGAATGAATTATTGCGTGTACTTTTCTCTTGTGTAATGACACGTGCACACTTAAACTTCCTTTTACATACACTTTGAAAAAAAGTTGTGATATATCTTGCATAAAGACAATATTTTAGTGAAAGAAAGCTTAAAGTTCTTTATTAGTCAGGAATAACATGCAGATTGAAATCATCGTCAGGTGATGAAATCATTAAAGATGAGGATAAAACTCCCCATTCCACCTAATTCAGTTCAAATCAATCAGTCATACCTGTATGTTTGATTTCATACATGTAAAAAGCACAACAATCATCAAATGATTGCACATGTATGTACATGACTTTTTTCAAAATGAAAATATATAAATTTGATACGTCCCTGTCGCACTTGACAAAATTTATTCAGAATGAAAAAAAATATATAACAAACTATATTATAGCCGTTTGAGGCTTGACAGATTGATGGTCCAAAATTAAATGACAAATACCTGTAGTTTAAAGATAATGACAGGGAAAACATAAACATTGAGAGCTTTCTTGACCGTATTGGAGCCTCGAACTACATGGAGATACAACTGGTACATTGCCAGTCATGTCCTGTACATGTACAATGTACTTGTACGTACATTACGAGTCATGTATCATGGAGTACATGGATGTTGTGAGCAGTTGGTCATTGATAGTTAATTGGAATTGCCAATCATTATGTAATGGCACATGTTACAAGAATATGAACATCCTGTTATAAGACATATCAGACAGATGCTTCTGCTGTCCAAATTACACAATGCTCGATCAGATGTGCTCTCAATATATCTTGGCTCCTTTTCTTTTGGGAAGTACATGTGTCTATATTTGACTGTTTTAGTTTGATCTTTTATGATTATTTTAATGTTCTATATTAAAATTCAATATCAATTCAGCTCTTTATTCTGAATTACACATTTTGTTCAATATGTTTAGATTCTCCATTCCAAGAGAAGGAAAAATGCAGGAATATGATATGATAAAGGATACATGTACATGTATCTTGAGCCAAAGGCAGGCCTTTGTATCTCAGCAAATGTTTTCATTTTATCCCACTAGTTCTGATTCTGCAAGCTGCAGAGCAATTAATATGCTATTAATTTTCTTATTTTGTCTTTACTGTTTACATAAAGTAAAAATTATGATATTTGATATTTTGTGGTACTCTACCCAGTGCCCACTGTCACGATTTGCGCCATGATTCAAACGGCATACTGTATTTAATTGTGGAGTAATCATAGTGATCTTCAGATCGTATCAGATCATATTATCAGACCAGTCGTGGCAATCATATTGATCACAGACAAATTTTGATTGATTAAAAAATTTCAGTGATCATTTACAAAAGGCCAATCGTGGCTTTTGTTAAGGATTGGATGACAACTCCTTACTTTGGAAAAGTGAAATCTTTGAAAATTGATAAAACCAAATGGAAAATTTTTCACAGAGTGTGCAGGAAGTAACAAAATTTCAGTTGTTTTCCCTCTGTCTCCTCATCTCATACATGTCAAAGTTTTGTTTGGCCCAATGACTCTTGGCACTCTCAGACGATGCTATTTTGGATCGATTTATTTGCGTGGCCCTTCTTTTTATAAACTAGAAACATATATTTTTCTCCCACACTTTTGATTCCCTGTCATTCTCATCTCTACAAATCTTTAACAAAAAAAACTATTTTTCAGAATGTTAATCTCTCCCCAGAGCATTTTTTTACATCTCTTTACTGCATGTAAAAACACAAGCTTTGCCTGAAAAACTGGAGCACTGCAGCCCCGCCCCTCCACACCCCATCCTGCACTCACATCTGTGTTAAGCTTCTACGGTTGCTAAGCAACCACTGAAATCTAAGCCTAGGGAATGCCTCAGTGCAGGTCATAAAATAGGTCAAGTTTTAGACATCAACAACCTGGTTCCGTGGCTGAAGATGTGATTATATTACCCTATAAATGCTGTAGTTCATCATTGAACGTTGGTTTGTTGAGCATGCTTTGGTTTTATAGTAGAGATAGTAGGAAGTGCGTGAGAATTCAAAGAGTTTGAAGAGGTTGTGTCTGACAAAGCATTTAGACAGAGATTTGTGCCAATTTCTATTCTTAGTTGTATTGATGTTAGTATTGGCAGGAAGTATCATATGAGTCTTAACTACATTTTCATTGCCTGAAGTACTCCACCCGAACAGAAACAAATGTTTGTTCTTTCTACAAGCTGATTTCTGCTTGAGACTTGAGATGGTAGATTGCCGTTTATTCTACAGCCACTTTGCCTACTTTCTCTTTGGTCAGGAAGAATATTGAACTTCTGCTTAATATTCCTTTCGATCTCATTAGAATCACCATTTTTGTTTTTATTCTTCAGTCATACGAAAGCAAATACTCCATAATTCATTTACGTGTAGCAAAACAAAGTGATTTATATAGGCCTAGGCCTGACACCTCCAAACATTTTGCACTTGTCCTGTTTATGAATGGAATAGTTTTTAATAATTCATGATAAAGCACTTAAATGCTCTCTTTTCTTTGTCTCTGTCAATGGGATAGCATGTGATGACAAATTTCTGGTCAATATGCAGTGTTAAATGCCCCTTTTTATCACTGCAGAGATAATAAAACCCATTACGTATGATGAAGAGTATGCAAATTTTTTACCATCTCAGAAGTGGTCGATAGTCCAGAATAATGCATGACTAGAAAGCATGAGTCACGATTGATAGTATGTCATATAAACCACCATTTCCTGATTGTAGTGTCAATATTTAGGCCAATGCTATTAGGACCAACTGTGATTAAGGTTTAATAGTGCTGTAGATTGATCTTAGTATTACAATGAAAGGCACGTTTCAAGGGAAATATTTATGGTTTCAGAGGAAAATGATAATGGCTGAAATGTTTACGCAATCTATTGTTAAGGGTGGTAGACAGACATTTCATCAGAATATTAAAAAAATACAATTTTCATATCATTGATGTAGGTGTGTGTTTACTTGTATATCTAAACAGAATTGAAAAAACTGAGTTGAATTTATCATTTCTTTTAGTTTTTTTAATTTAATTTCATTTTCATTTTTATCATTTTTTCATGTTTATCATTTTTTCATGTTTAGATTTTTATTTTTTTGGGGGGGGTGGGGGTTAAAAGGGGGATTATTTTGGATCATGTATACTGTTTGAAAGTCCCTTGAAGAGTTTGTCATACTTTTGTTAAATAGAAACCGTACTGTACCTACATGTAGTATATTCCTCATTATGCATACATGCACAATAGGCAATTAATGTAGATGGTATTTATTATTTAGTGAATAGAATATAATCAACACTTCTCTATCTACATGCGATGGCATGTATGCATCATCATGTACCAGTTATTGACAGTCATTATCGTAATTAATAACACTCCCAAGCTCATCAATTTGTCTCTGTTTCATAGAAAATATCAATTTGATGTCATGAATCAGTCACGCTTCCCACTCGGCTCTGAAATACAACACAATTACTGCATAATTGCGTGCAGTTGTACTACATGTTCAGTAGTAGGTTCTAAATAATTATAGTCGATCCTACTAAATTCACAAATTTCAGGTGTGTAATTAGCAAAAAAAAGTGCAGTCATTTGTGTTCTTTTACCTCTACATTTTGAAATTCCTTTTCTCTCTTTCATTTGTTTTCACTAGCCCCACCCCCTATAGCCTACTTAGGCCTGTGTTTTATCTCAGAGCTGCACAGCACCGATAATTCTGCGGTAAAACAAATATCACAATACAAGTAGAGAATGTGAACATGTATGTCATATATTTTACCCATCTACATCTTCTCCCCCCCTTGCGACCCCCCCCAAAAAAAAAAAGTGAAAAAAAATAGTCCCTTGTAATTTCTTTTATACAATAAGCCATTGAAAAAAAGTCTGAAGTAGAAAAAATTATAATAAAAGATGTAGGCCTATAAATTCTCTGACTTCTAGTCATGTTTTTTGTGATTATTTTAAAGTCTGAATGTGTTGTTTCTGTGATGACAAATCATCACTCTACACTATTGTAATAGTGGTGAAACATGTGACTAGCCCTTATGCCGTTTGTATCCTGTTGTTTTTGTATTTTTCTTGATAAATGGCCCATCAAATAATAGGTGGTCTCAGACCGCCCCAAAGTTTGTCAGTTCCAGGTATTCTCTGATCAGGAAATTTACCCCGATCAGAAAATACCAGGTATTTTGGTAATGTGAAAGCAAACTACGCATAATTTTCCCGAAAGAAAATACCCGCTAAATAGTAGGTACTTGGCGAAATTATGAGAACTTTCGCTGGGATTTTTCCAAGGTCGCAGGTATTTTGGCAATGTGAAAGCAATTTACGGGAACTTTTAGCCCAGCGTGTCGTTAGGAGCGGGCGCCGTGGTTGGCTGCTGGGCTAGTGATTTTAAATCTCACCCCTTGCCTGCTTATCATACCATACTGCGCATGCTCATAACTTCAGGAACTTATCCCGAAGGGTATGTTTTAGGGCGGTGTGAATGCAGGAATAATTAGTGGGTATTTGTTAGCCTTAAAAAGTTCTTGTAATTTAACGGGGATTCTCATGATCGAGGCGGTTTGAAACCACCTATTGAGTTTTCTCTCAGACCTGTTTTTAGAGAAATTTATTAAGCACATGTATACATTGTAATAATATTCAGGGTGGACTATAGTAGAATGGGATAACAATATTTCAACAGTCTTGCAAAAATGATATAGTTGTGAGTTCTATGCTGTGCTTCTTTGTCAGAATTTATCATAAACTGTCAGATAAGAGTATCAGTCCGATATATTTGTGGTCAAGGATAAATTTTCAGGAATGTTTGGAATGTTTATGACAGGAATGATTCCAAATCGGCCAAATTGAGTTAATTTCACAGTCTATAATTCATTTATGGCCCTATAAAAACATGACCCCAATCTGTTTTTTTTATTGGTAGATTGTTTTATGTGGATGATTTGTTCCATATATTTTTTCCAAATAGGGTAGAAACTTGAAAATACTTTTAATTAACATCATCTTTTGCGAGGCACATAAATTTGTGAATGGAAAAATGTAGCCCTACCATTTTGTGTTGTTTTATTAGAATAATGAATGTTTTCTTGATTTGGGTGAAACCTAAATTATTTATAGGCCTATCGTCTTTCAACATATACCAGATAAAAGTAGCAGTTATTAAACCTCTTTTAGCTCTGGGTACATATAGCTCTGGGTACCTTTTCAGTATAAATTAGTAAATCAGGTCAGTTTGAATAAACATACATTAGGAAATGTTATAAGACTAAAAATGTGTATTTCACATCCATTGGACAAAATTAAAGTGATGGCTTGAATACAAAGTGAGAGACCAATAATGAAATGGGTCACAATACATGATGTCCTAGTATCAGAATAGGCAAATGTAGAAAATACACATATTTTGGGATAATATCCAAGTCCTTTGAAAGCACATAGAGATGGACTGTGATATGCTCCAGAAAAGAACTATTTATCATTACATTAAAAAAGATTGTATAAAAACAAAATGCAAATACACAATGCTTACTTTTAAAATTTAATAAATCTTATTACCCTTCTAAAGGCCCCACTGTTGTTAGGGTATAATTTCATATGCTGGTATGATGATCATACAGGAGTGTATAACAGGTTTTAAAAATGAACGACCGTTAAGCTATTAGACATAGTCTAGTGATTATGAAATGACATTTGCTTGAAAGGAGGCTTATGCTTATTCTTTGAGGCTCAGAAAAGGTTCTTGGTTCTCAACATGAGATAAAATTGCACTAGATCTTGCTCGTTCAAAACACTGCCCACATTTTATTTATAGTTAATTACATTTATATTTTATTTGTTGATCGTGTAGGCCCAATCGCGTAATAGTGTATTCTTGGAATTCATATTTGCACTTTATATGGATCAGCGAATTGTGTAATTGGGTGAACACTTTGAATGTCTAATTTCTGGAAGTAGCTTTTTTCATTGGCATCAGAAGTAGAGAGGCAGGAAGGGGGAGGGTAAGCACCTCTTGCACCTGTAGCTACCCCCCCCCCCGTAGCTACCCCGTAGTCTATAGTGATAATGATAGTATTTCTATAGCCCCTTTTCTAAAGAGATACAATATTACACAGCGTGAAAAAGAAATAGTGATGCATGAAAACATTAAAACATAGAACTGAAAATTAAAATGAAAAACTAATAAAAGACAAGTGAAAGAACAATGTTAGCAAACGGGCGTTGATGGACAAGATGTCTGTTTTTGTCTCGCCCGCCAGAGGTGAAGGCGAGACTTAGGGATCCAAATGTCGTCCCGCGTCCGTCTGTCATCCGTCCGTCACAAACCTGTAATGACACATAACTCCACAACCGTAAGTCACTTTCCAACCAAACTTGGATGGTAGATGGACGTAGGGGACCTGCATGTTATGCCGCAGTCGGAGGTCACATGGTAAGGTCAAAGGTCGTTTTCAGGTCAATTTTAAAGTTTACATTCAAGACTCTCTTATGACACCTAACTCCGCAACCGTAGGTCACTTTTCAACCAAACTTTGATGTTAGATAGACTTGGGGGACGTGCACGTTATGCTGCAGTCAGAGGTCACATGGTAAGGTCAAAGGTCATTTCAGGTCAACATTAAAGTTTACATGCAAGACTCTCTTATCACACCCAACTCTGCAACCGTTAGTTACTTTTCAACCAAACTTGGATGGTAGATGTACTTAGGCGACCTGCATGTTATGCTGCAGTCGGAGGTCACATGGTAAGGTCAAAGGTCATTTTTAGGTCAAAATTAAAGTTAACGTGCAAGGCTCTTTAGTCTTATGTCAAGTGTTATTCCATCCCAGTCATTTCACAATGAAGTTTCGATATAATTCTCTTGCGTGCCATCGCAAATCACAATATTTCTGGTTATTTTCATAAGTGGGCGAGACACAAAATTGCTTTTGCCTTGTTTTTTAAAAAAGTGTTTTCTTTGTATATATGGTATATATATATATATATATATGTCAACTGTGAAGCTGCATACTTCTGATATGAAACCAAAGCATAACTATTCTGGCTGTGATGTTAAAATATGATATATCCCAGGAAATTATGAGATTTCATAATAAAGGTGTTTAATTTCAGTTCTATGAAATCATGTGGTAATATGATTTTTTTGTGTGGTGGTAGGCGTGCATGATTTTGACAATCTGGCTATTCCATTATGATTTCCAGTTGTAAATCATATTGTCAATAATTGACCTTTCATGTACTTTAGGTGGTTTCAGACCGCCTTGAAGTTCGTCAGTTCCAGGTATTCTCTGATCTGGAAAGTTACCCTGATCAGAAAATACCAGGTATTTTGGTAATACGAAAGCAAACTACGCGTAATTTCCGCGAAAGAAAATACCCGCTAAATAATAAGTACTTGGCGAAATTATGAGAACTTTCACAGGGATTTTTCCAAGGTCGCAGGTATTTTGGCAATGTGAAAGCAATTTACGGGAACTTTTAGCCCAGCGTGTCGTTGGGCGCGGATGCCGTGGGTGGCTGCTGGGCTAGTAATTTTGAATCTCGCGCCTTGACTGCTTATACAGACCATACTGCGCATGCTCGTAACTTCAGGAACTTATCCCGAAGGGTATGTTTCGGGACGGTGTGAGTGCAGGAATAATTAATGGGTATTTTTTAGGCTAAAAAAGTTATTGTAATATAACAGGGATTCTTATGATTGAGGCGGTTTGAAACCACCTGGGGAACTTTCATTGAACAAGTAAAGCTATTAAATCTTTGCATCTGATTGGCTCAGAGCAAATCTATTGTATCAGAAACTTACACAGACTAGATGTTTGATTTGTGAAACACTCTCCCCAGCGTTTGTGCATGAAAGGTGACCAAAGTCTCACTATTCCATGCTGATTAAAACTCTCCACATATTTGAAGTGATGTTTTTAATGAGCAGAGCACTCTTGATATAAAGCAGGCTAGAGAGAGGGCAGGTATAACAGTGCCACAGGCATATCAGCGAGACAGACTCCAGGTCGACCAAATCTATTACTTTATTTTCAATGACATACCATCGATTGGTTTGAAGTCGGTATCGTTGGTGTGACTGTCCGTAGGGTAAGGTTGGAAGTCCTGCTGGTACTTTCGCCCAATTTATGAGGGATGGATATTGGGTTGCACTTCAGAAATGAGGGGTATTTTTATGTGGGTTTTTTTTTCTTCAAGGGAATGATCTATTACATTATTTTCAATGACATACCAAAAAAGTGATAATTATGAGAGTATGAGTATTCAGTAGACGTGAAGGTTTAGACTTCAGACTATTCCAAATGCTTCCCCACTCATTTATTTTAATTATTATTGATATGTATGTATTTGTTTCATGTTTGCTTGATTGTTTGTTCATTAGTCTTTCTGTTGCTTTCTTATTTTTTTCTGTTGGGCCTATAGGCCTACATTCTTATAATGGAAATTCTGTATTAGAGATACTAGTTGTGAATGTAGTATAGGCCTACATACCGGTATTCTTCCCCCTTGTACATGAAGTGATACCTGATTTTCATGAATTATTCTCATTAGCATCCACTCCTGAGATAAGTGTCCTACTGACCCGACAGTGGACTTGCTACCTGCGATGCCCCCCTGGTCCACCCCTGTTGAGAGCACTGTGGAGTCGACGTATATAATGACTGGATAGCTTTATTATTGGGTCAGATGTGTTTGTTGTGTAGTCTGATCCAATGTTGTCATAGCCGCAAAATATTGGGTTGTCATATTTTTAGAGCCGGTTTCAGAGTGTACTTTCCAAACAGAATTTAGAATGAAAGCCAAGGTAGGATGGTTTATGGAACGTTCACCCCTGTTGCGGTGTGTGAATATGAACTGACCTGAACAATTTCTGTCGTCTAGGCCTGGTAACCTAAAGATTAGAGATTGATCATTGGGCTAATTTCTTTATTTTATTGCATTAATTATTTCATATGATCGATTGTAAAATTAAAGACCCACCAAATGCCCAGGGCTGTTATTCTATACTTTCAGGCTGTGTTCAATCAACATTTCATTTACCATAGAAAACACAGTGTAAAATAGTGCAAACCACAGTTAAGTTCAAGCAATCATACAGGATTAAGTAAAAATTAATATCTTTCAAAATGCAAGTATGAAACACTGGAAAATATTCATTCTTAAATGTTAATATTTGTGTTTAAAAAATGCAATCCTGCTGAACCACTGACTTTGGAATTCATTCGAACACATCTAGCGGTCTCAATCATGATTCTATGACAGGCCTCTGTCTGGTTCTCATCATTTGCATACAATCCAAGTTGACCCAAAATACAAATTAACTTATTTTTTTGTCAGCATTATTTAGAAAATTGAGACAAAATTTGTAAATAAGAGTTATTTTCCCTAGTTATGATGTGTCACTAGATTTGTACAATGCAGGCATACAACTTGGCAACGTACTTGCGCTGAAGTGACCCCATATGCATTGGTGATGGGGCAGCGTGACTGTAAGGTGTTCTTGATGGAAAAAGTTACTTACTTGATCATTGATGCAAGGAGGTAAGCAGCCCATAACTATTGCATGGTATGGCATCCTGTAAATTAACTTCACACATGGGGATAATTGAAATCAGCACCTATGACATGCCCTGCTATTAAATGAGCTATCAATTTTTGAGGAACGAGAGTGGTGGTATAAAATGAAAGAGAAGAAGGGGCCCTTTCAAAAGAATTTATCAAAGATATAAAACAATGAAAAATGATAGAGACAACAATAGGGGGCCCTTTTAAAAGAGTTGATTTAGTTTATAATGAGGGAAGAAATTAGGGAGGAATTGTTGTGGTATAGCAAATATTGACTACAATTTCTTCAAGGAAAATGAGGGATGTATAAATCATATAACGGTGAATTTTGAAACATACATGTAGATGCTGAAATAAATAATTTTATCTGAAAAAAGGTAAGCAAAAAACCCCCAATAACAACAAATGAACAAAAAATCCTGCACTATTATCTTTTAATACTCCAATGTTGCTTATCCATTCCAGTGTTCTTATTTAATAATGATTGAACAATATCTATGTGTAACTATGATAAACACATGGACAGCCTACCCCCATCCACTTTCAGAGAGTAGGGGAGGGGGGCAGGGCATAGAAAAGGTTAATATGATGAAAAGTAACTTGCATTATTGCAGTATGACAATTTGATTGTGTATTACTCAGTGTTTAGGGATAATCAAGTCGGATTTTAATTATTTACGATGCAGATGCTACTGCATCACATTTTAGATTATACTGTCAGTAAACAAGAGAGGGCGCTATACTGTTTTTACTTTGTTCCTTCCTGTGGTTCCCAGTGAATTGAGTACTGGTGGTGGATCTTGTTTTGGAATGATAATTGTATAGCGCCATCTCTTGGTAGATTGTAAGCTGAACGAGCCAATTTGTGAGTCTCTTTTACTCTTACCAATGGACCTACTACACACTTTGTAGCATTATTATTGGGTTTTTTTTTTGGGGGGGGGGGGAACAGGGAGATGATCATTCAGAGTACATTCAATACTTGAACAAATTCTTGTTGTACGATTGAATTGACTCTCATTTATAACTGTTGTTATTGGAAGCTATTAGGCCGTTACATTTCCATGAGAAAGCAATTAAGACTTTTTTTATACTGCAGGCCCATACAATATTAATGTTGTCAGTGATTGCCGACTTATAACATAATTTTGTAAATTATTTGAAAGGGGGGGGGATTGGATTGGATCTTCTCTCCCAAACCTGCCCCTCAAAGAGGACACTTTCAAATATTGCTTGATGTTTGCTAAACAATCTATAATTGGGGGTGTATTGGCTGATATGTCCCAAGTATTTCTTTTATGTCACCCTGTTTCATATTATACCCCCTGTCTGATTTCTAAATTTCAAATCACTTTTTATATTGATGTCTACAATATCTAATACTTAATGTCTAGATGTCTTAATAGAACTCATTCCATGATAAGAGTCTGCTGAAAATTGTGCTTGCTTTTCCAAAAAAGAAAAACATTTTTTATGACCCCATTGTATTCCATCGTTAGGTCATCAATCTACTCTATTTTCATCAGGAAATAATATCTTTCCTCAAAGGAGGAAGAGAAAAGCTATAGGTAGGACTAACAGTCGAAATCCTAAACAAAATAGCATAGTGTTACGATGGGGATACAATAGCCCTACTTTAAAAAATCAACGACCTTATCGCTATCAACGTTATTGTTGTTTTGCACAGCTTCCGGACGATAGATCAGTGATGCAGTAGAGATTTGAAATACAATGTTTACTTTCGAAGCAGTTATAATTAAGCTTTTTGGATGTACAAGGAAGCATCGGTCATTCCTAGACAGCTTTCTATAAGAAATGAATAATTTGATGCTTAAAATGAAAGTGATTTCACTCATATTACTAATAAAGCTCTACATTGACACTTTCACTTTTAATACTTGCAACTTATCTAGGGAATTCATTCATTAAACGCTGAAAATTATGAACTTGTTAGACCAGAACAAGAATGTCTTCTCTCAGAATTGGTAAATTTGGTTTGTATTGAGTCACTATTCATTTATTTAAAGGGTGAAGGCAGGATTGCATAATCCATATTATTCTGAAGTAGATTGTTAGGAGATGGATCGGTTAAAGTGGCAGAGACATGAATCTCCACCCCCCCCCCCTTTTCAAATAGACTGACTGCCATTTCACATGGCAACATTTTTTTGTACTTTGAATGATGATTCCAGTGGAAAATAAGGCTAATGACAAATTTTTAGCACGTGTGAAACCAAACTAGAACATGATGAGAATCATGAACGCCTGCAATCATTATTACAATGATGATTCAAGATTCATGTGTGAAAAGGCCCTTAGAATTATGCTGTAATACTGATGGCACAAACTTTAATGTAGTGAGAATTGGTTCTTGGATTATCCAATGGCAAGTAATCATGTGCACTATTAGTCCCTGTCATAAACCCCCTTCTTTTGGACAAGCTGAGAGTATTCAAATCACTCTGTGTAAATAGTTTGTGTATCTATGTTGTTACAACGCAATACTTTCTAGTGAGAAAGGGGCTTTTGTAGAAGCCCTCTTCCAGGGGTGTAGACTTCTGCATGAAAAAAACATAAAGAAAGGGGTCACTAGGTTGATGGCTTTATCATTCACATGCAGGTTGCAATTACCAGGGGGGTGTTTCACAAAATAATTAAAGGGGTAGGCCAAGCACCCACAACAATTTGGTTGTTATGGTAGCAGAAAAATGAGATGAAAAAGAAAGAAATGTTGAAGGATTGAATGATGATTCAATGAAAGGATAAGAGTCTTGAATTTTCAATGTTATGACTTTGTCAAATAAATTTCATTAATTCTTCATTTTTGGTGGTTCATCATGATTGAAAAAAATTTAAAGATAAAATGAGTCAATCTTGACTGGTTTTCAGCAAATCTTCAATATGTTTCTTTTTTATTTATCCATTTTCTGTAAATTCGGATCTAGTCTGGTCCCTAATAACGCTTCTCTCAGAGCGATATGATTGACTAGTCGTGATGGAGTGAGAGTTTGGTCTTTCAAGAGTGAGTTTTCACATTTTAGGAGTGAAAGTGTGCATCTGTTTTTCTTTTTCACTCAGAAAGAGGTGAAAATTCACTCTTGAAAGACCAAAATCACGACTGGTCTCTCATCTCAATCTGAGAGGAGCGTGACTGGGGACCAGATTAGCTCCTTTGCATTTACAGAGTTCATTAAAAACAACTTTAGGCCATTATGACCTCCCCCTTTAACCCAAAGTCAAATCTAGAGCTCTAGTCTGCCATTGGCCTATTTTTTTTGCAGGGAGGAGGACTGGGAGTGACCAGGAGACAATAGAGGGGTTGTTCCTTGGTCCACTGTCTTGAAGAAAATAGGCCTACTTGTCTGTTTCTCTGACCTTAAAGGTCACCCAGGACACACATGCCTTCAATCCACTCCTTGTATTCAGACCAGGGGCCCGTTGCAGAAAGAGTTGTGATCAAACGCAACTCTAAAAATCATGCGCAACTTGATTTTCAACCAATCAACAACTTGCATACGGGACTTGCACTTGATGTTTTGACTTGCGTTTAATTGCAACTCTTTCTGCAACAGGCCCCAGTTCAAGTTCAAGAATACCAGGGTATTCTCGAATTGGAAAATTATCTGATCTCCCCCTATCACAAGTGTACCGTACCAGGTATTTTTGCTAGTTTGAAAAGAAAATTTCTTGTATAATGTTCCTGAAAGAAATCATCTGCCAAATAGTACGGTACAGGTACTTGACAAAGTTACGACAGCTTGCGGAAAATCATTATTTCGCACATATGTATTTTGGGGCGTGAGCAAGTTCTTATAAATTAAAGGTAAATGCTAGTTTTGGTAACGATATCAAAATGAGTTCGTACAGAATCCAATGAAATGACCACCAAAGTGTCTGTTTGTATAAATAAAACGCATGTGCCAAAGAATTCTGGAAGAAATTGTGTAATTGCTGAGAAATCAGCAAATAAGCACAGGAATCGGGTAGGGCGTCTGGTCCGACGCCCTAAGCAATAATTATACATTGTCCCACGTGCGCTTATCTGTGTTGGGGATCTTCGGTGTGAACATTTTTCAGCGTAGATTTCAAGATTTCACAAAGTTCAGTTTATGTAACTGTACCAGATCTAGATCCTCGATGATATACTGACAATTAAGCCTTGTTTTACAGACTTTCTCATGAAATCAGTGTTTACTGCAACTACTGGAATTGGTACTGGTATTGTGCAGTGATCGAGGCTGTCTGAGTTTTATAGTGAATGAGCCGAAAGTTTTGAGGTAGCCATACCTAGTGTAATTTTGTGATAGAAATCATATTTCACCTAGTTTCATTTTCTCCCTTTTTCTTTTTTTTGGTGAAAATTTCGTGGGTCCATTGCCTCCCAAGCCCCCCCCCCATTTGTACGCCACTGCTTCTAGCATCAGCATCAGCCTTCAATTTCTTAAGGGCAGGGTTGAATAATACCGTGTTTACACATTGACTCGGCTCGAGTGTTGAATCCGCGAGCCGGGTTGAACACTGCGAAGAAGGGATCAGAGATCGCGTTTATACGTACATATAAAAAGGCGAGTTCAACACGGCTTGCGGATCTCGAACGGAAGAAGAATTATGATGTCGCAAATTAAACGCGGGAAATTCACCGCCGGAATCGAATCTTGTCCGTGCGAACAACAACAATGCCAAAAGTGAAAGCGCGCGCAGTGACCTGGTCAAGAGAGTTCGACACGGCTTTCTGTTTACACACAAAAAAATTGCCGAGTCTGACTCGGCTCGCGGGTTGAAACCTACGATTTTGGCGGATCAAAAAAGCCGTGTTCGACACGGCTCGCGGATCACACTGATCGCGTTTACACAGCATAAAATTGCCGTGTTGAGCACGGCTCGCGTGTCGAACCCCCGAGCCGTGTCACTGTGTAAACACGGTATAAGAAATTTACATGAACTATAGCAAAAACAAAGTAAACAAGATCCCTTGAGGCAACTCTAATTGCTGTGCACATGCCCAAGTGCTAATATAGGTTTTCCAAATCATAAAAGTTTTGAAAAAAAGTGTTTTTGTTTTGGCTTTATTATGTTTATGTTTGGCAAACATTTGTTGTGCTTCAGAAGTGATCAAATACTACATAACTGATGTAAACAATGTTTTGCTCTGGTACACTCAATTGGAATACTTGTTTATTTATCCCCCATGTTTGCAAATAAAGGCAATTTGATAGACCTTTTTGTTTGTTTTCAATTGATTCTGTTCCAGTTCTGTGGTAACCTTGTTTCTAATATTTATGCAATTAAATAGCAAAATGAAAACACTGCAGCCTGCATTTCATAGAACCATTCAGTTGTCAACTCTGATTGTATCATTATTTTGACCACAATTAAGGTTTCATCAATGCCCCCCCAAAGAAAAAGAGTTTCCACTATAATATCTGAGAATTTGTATTCAAATGCTCTTATGTATTGTACAGCTGGTTGGGCAATATAGTATTTAATTGTATTTAATTAGAAATTATTAATAGTGACCACCTACACAATGTACATGGCTCATGGTCAAAATGTAATTAGTGCTAAGTTTACAAAATTGATGTTTGGGTCATTGAAGCTGATATGAAAAAACTGCAACAAATTGATTTTTGCTTGCCCAGGGATGGCCTAAATCTTGTGTCCGTTATGGTAAAAGGAGTGTAAACTAGCACCTATAATGTTCGTCATCTATCCTCTGCTGTTGTGGTAAAAAGTTACACAGGTTTTCTCTTCGTACGAAAAGGGTGGTATGGGTGGAAAAGGGTCGAGGAGTTGAAGCATTATTCACCCCTTTTAAAAGCCTTTGGCTTCCCTCCTACAAGTGGTAATTCCCCCTTACAAGGGAAAAAATAGCATACAGTTTAAGCCTGTCACTCTATAAACAAGTTGTTCAGACTTTTTAAACAACTTGTTTAAAATGTCTTAACATTTGTTTAAAAAGTTTAAATAGTTGTTTAAAAAGGTTAAACAATAGTTGTTAGAGTGATGGGCTTAAACAACATGCTTAAAATCTTAAACAGCGTTGTTTTGCAGTGTACTCTTTAATTTTGATGTAGCTCTATAAGAAGACAAATAGGCCAGGCGTAGTAGTTTAGAATAAAACCATTTTCCAATGGTTCCAGTCCAAGGTGTTGAAACTGATATTATTTGCCCTGCATTATTGCCGATTCTGAATCGAAGTGCCATGTGCGTGATATACCACCGTTAGAGTAGTATTTGGGATCTATTGCTGATCAAATATGAACTGTGGAAAATATGTAGGACAAGTGTAAGGGGGAAAGCTCTTGACCTGTTTCTTGTGACTGGATGGGGTTGGTATGAATGGGAAAGGGAAACGATATATAATATGAAAATTTAAAGATAGACTCAGGCAGATGTAGATTTGATTTCTGCCATATAAATTCTTTTTAAAGACTGAAACGGTTGTATAAATCTATCAATGAATTTGTGAGCATGGCCACATATTAAACTGTCAATTGATGTTTAATATAGGCCTGAAGAATCTTTATTTTTTTTTCAAGGCCTACACAGAAAAATGCTGTTTAAAATTTTAGACAATGCTGACGACTATATTAACCTTTATACAGTAGTTTAAAGTAGTTTCAAGTAGTTTAAACAACTAGTTTGTTGAGAATTAAGTAGGCCTGTTAAATCTAAATTTGTTGTATAAGATTTTATACAATTGTTAACTATTTAAATACCTAAGGCAAACAGCATTGTACAAACATTTTAAACATATTTTTCAGAGAAATAGGAAAGAGGAAGGGAAACCAATTCATTTTTTTTAAACCTAATCAATTTTTATAATGATTCCTGTGGAATTCTTGCTTTCCCAACAATTTTGAGGATGAAAGCCCTACCAGTCACCCATCCCTTCCAGTAAAGATAATCCTCCAGATAATCCCTTGTTCTGTTTTCTTTTCCCATAGAATGGTGATTACCCACTTTCCTTTAATCCCTTTTAATCCTATAGAGTACCATTGTTCTCAAGAGTAGCTACTCAAAGCACACTTCTGATAACAGATGATAATCTGATTTAATCTCCCTAAGTAAAGATTTGTCTGGACCATTGACTGCTGTATTGTTGGGGGTGGGTCTTTACACATAAATAGTTAAGAAAAAGTAGAAAAAAGAAAGAAATCTTTGGTTACCAATTTTTTTACCATTTTACTTTTAAGAGGCCAAAACCTACATGTCATGTTCACGATTTTGTGCTGTAGCAGTTTAGGCATGTCTTAAACTCTCAGTGATATATATCATTTTGTTACAGCATTAATTAATAATTTTATGTTTCACATGCATACAAAGGGATATCAACAGCTTGAAAAAGCATAGGCATAATCTTGGAACATGTTGAGATAGGAAAATAAAAATGGATTAGGGATTTTTTTTTTGTCTGAAAAGGATTTGGTAATATCTCCTATATATGGGCAGAAGTAGCTGTTATGACCAATGACAGTAGGTGGTTTCAAACTGCCTTGATCACAAGAATCCCTGTTAAATTACGAAAACTTTTTAAGGCTAAAAAATACCTGTTAATTATTCCTGCATTCACACCGCCCCGAAACACATCCTTTGGGATAAGTTCCCGAAGTTACGAGCATGCGCAGTATGGTCTGATAAGCAGGCAAGGCGCGAGATTCAAAATCACTAGCCCAGCAGCCACCCACGCCACCGCGCCCAACAACACGCTGGGCTAAAAGTTCCCGTAATTTGCTTTCACATCGCCAAAATACCTGCGACCTTGGAAAAATCCCCACGAAAGTTCTCGTAATTTCCCCAAGTACCTACTATTTAGCGGGTATTTTCTTTCGGGGAAATTACGCGTAGTTTGCTTTCACATTACCAAAATACCTGGTATTTTCTGATCGGGGTAAATTTCCCGATCAGAGAATACCTGGAACTGGCGAACTTCAAGGCGGTCTGAAACCACATAATGTATATGGGCAGAAATAATTGAAACTGTTAAATAATGACCAATGACTGTATATTATAAACACATGCTGCTATTCACTGGCGAAAATGACTGCCAGAAGCTTCACATAAGGAGCTGCATTCATTCATTCATTGCATGCATGGAAGTCATAACAAATATATGGATTTAGGTGAACATGTGGAATCGTTTGATGAGGCAGGACCTCACACATTGACATCTAAACATTGATGTCCACTGTGTGGATGTGATGTGATTGACCAGATTCAGACAGGAAGTGACCACTCAATGCTAGGCCAAATAAACAAGCTTGGGATTATCTCACTGACCAGGGTCCCCCTATCATAAAGCTTAGCCATTGATTGTGGGGCCGAATTTTATGTTTGATCGTACACAATAAGCAATGCAATCGATTGTAAAAATCAACCCTATGATCGATCACATAGCTTTTTGTTACATGATCCTGGATGGGAAGGAGGGGGGGGGGGTTACACTTTCTCTATTAAAAATGACTTTATATCCACTCCATAATTATGCATTATTCCTTTCCTAACAGCTGTAAAATGACAACTTTCCCCTTTAAATTGGTTTACAAACATTTTTTTCGCGAAGGGTGATTTGACATAAAGCCATCATTAACAATTATAACTTGGCGAGAAGTAACTCCGATATTTTTGCCTGCAACAATAGTCTTTCTTGAAAGCCCTTTCCCATGAAGGAACATATCGTGATGTCCTTGAAATCAGAGCAAATTAAATCAGGCATTTTCTTGTTTTTATTCTTAAAGGCCAAGTCCACCCAGCAAAAATTTGATTTTAATGAAAAGAGGAAAATCAAACTGGCATAATGCTGAAAATTTCATGAAAATCAGATGTAAAAATAAGGAAGTTGTAATGTTTGTAAGTTTCGCTTCATTCCTCAAAAGAGCTTAATAATATTCATATCCTTGTCAGTATGCAAATAGGGAACCAACAACGTCACCCACTCTTTATTTCTTTTGCTTTTTATTCTCTGAAAGACGAAATACCTTTATTATTTCCTTATTGCTACGTGAAACAAGATTTAATTTGTCATCGATATTATTGGATTGCCATTGTTGCAACATATGATGCAGTATTTGGTACCCTGGGGTACCAAATGATAATCCGCCATTTTGTTGAATTATTTATTTTATTTTTTGCGCTGTACCCTGGGTTACCAAAAATGTGTACAAGTATATTTTAATGTTTTGTACAGATTTATTTTTCTTTTTAGTGATCTTATGTAACAATTAATGCATGCAAATGATAACTTTATTCTATTTGTTTACTATTATTGGCATAAGATTGTATCAAAGAAAGGAAATAGGCTTTGTGATCATTGTCCCCATCATTGTCATGATTGTCGCACCGATCGTACTACCGTGATCACAACACTGATCTCTCCCCTATCACAATGACAACAATGTAACTGTACACTATTACAACACAAGATGGCGCTGCACAACGCCGTACCCCGGGGTACTACGGTACCCCGGTGTACGGCGTGGTGCATCATATTATGATTCATAAAGATGCTTTCTTATTTTCTGCAAAACTTGAAATAGTTAATACATGTATTTCATTTAATTAAAAAATGAATAGTGAGTGGGTGACATCATCAACTCTGTCGATTGCATATATCATTGTGTTGCGGATATAATTGTTTTGTGAAAAACAAGTGAAACTTTGAATTGTTTTAGCTTTCTTAATTATTTTTTTTTACATCAGGTTTTGATGAAATTTTCAGAATGATACTTTGTTCTTTTTGTTGTTTTGTTCATAGGGGTTTATTTGCACAGTTGCACCAGCACTCCCTTCATACCACAATTGATATGTAGGGCCGAAGTGTTTTGGTATGAGGGGGGGGGGGGCTGCGTTCACAGGGGCTCACAGATTTCTCCTGTTTTTGAACTTGTGTTTTGACCTGTCCTCAATCTAGGTATATGAGGAAATGACATACCTCCAGTGAAAGAGCTTAGTAGAACCCCCCTCCAATCCATCATCATACATGGCTTCGTCATCGTTATGCCCCTACGAAGAGCTGGGACACGTTCCCCCTACCCTGCGCTCACGCATTAGCTGCATCCGCTTCAAGAACTTGGAGTATTCTCAATGTTTGTGTTCGACCTACCCACCAGAAATTCTGTTCGCATTCAACATTCATGTGGGCCCATGTATATAGGCCTAGGCCTACACAGAGAAAATTTGTTTTTTGAGACATGAAAAGCCTAGGCCTATATGCTATAGGAATAGCTGCAAAGACTTTAGAGCAGCTTCTCCAAAATATATTGCATTACAACAACATAATCTAAAAAAGGATTTGTAAAAAAACACTTGAAAGACTTTATACTGTTATTTATTTTGATCCCGCTGTCTTTTTATTTTACTCCTGATAATTCTGAATGGCCAATTGCATTTTTTTTAAACTTCCTTTTCAATGGTTGATACAGGCCTACGGACTGACAAAAATAAATATATTACATGTACAGTACATGTAGGTATCAAATATGATTATGTAGAGTTGCCTGAGACCTGTAATGTTCCATTCAAGTTGCCTCAGTTTTAAGAAACATACAAAAGTTTTCTCACTTTAAAAAACAGGCACTCATATGAATCTTTATGTATAACTATAAGATCAAGTATTTGTAGATACAGCAGATAGTAGATAATTAGAGCTGATTTCCAAAACTGCAATCGTTATTATCATCATGATCATTTGAAAGATGAAGTTTACGTCATACTCTTAAAGCCTTCATGGTTTCATCAGGTCACATAACAGTACTTGCGGGGATGAAAACTAATCTTCATATCTGATGTATAAGCAGTGAAAGATGTACACAGATATGTGTCATAATCTAAATTGGGGTAAGCTGACACCATGATGATCTGTCTTAACTGAAATTGTTTCTTGCCATTTAGAAGATTTTTATAAGGGCCTGCCCAATGTACTCCTCCAGGAATACACAGCTTTAACCTGTCCTTTATTTGATCATATTTAATTTTGTCCCTTTCAAAATTAATGTGTATTACCATTATTGTATTGAATTAGCAATGGAACATTTGTTGTTTTTTTGCTCATTCATCATACTCGTAGACTATATGTATTTTTCATGATTCAGGTGTTGTTGCAGAAAAGTTCCCATTATTACGGTAACTTTGCCTTCTAATGGTAATTGCCATGGTAACATGACCCAACAGTCAAGTAAAATCAAGGATTCTATTAAAGACACCATTGGATGGCAAATACCATAATAGGATATTGAACAGGGCCCTGGAATAGAGATGAACTACATGCAGGTCCACAGAAGTTGATATTATGACAATGTTTATTTACAAAGAAAGAATTACTGCAGAATTTCAGCTCATTCAGAATTTGTATTATCATCCTTCATAATCCAAAAGAAGGTTTTTAAAAATAATTTTATTGAACTTTAATGGAAGCTGATTTATTGTTTGATTATGATAAAGTGTAGACCTGCTTACGCAGTTCATCTGGAGTATTACATCCAGGCCAGGCTCCATACACATAAGCATGGGGTAACAGCTCATGTCATGTGGCAGATGAAACTTCCTTATGTTTCGCAAAATGAATTTAGATAAAAAGACAAGGAATATGCAGAGGAAAAGACAAAAATCTTAATTGCAGGTAGCGATTGACAGTTCCGGAAAAGCTCGTCATTATGTGCATGTGAGCCAAGGCCCTCCTAAAACAAGCTTTGCCTTTTCTCTTCTTCTTCATCCCCACTGTATCCCCAAATGTATGTCTATATTTAACAACACCTGAACTCTCTGTTTTGAAGCTTTTGAACATTGGTTTTTATTCTGCCGTGAAAACCCAACGTCCTGACTACGCAAAACAGGAAACGAAACATGGAATCCCTTGGGCCGCTCTGTGGCTCACTCTAACTAGCAAGTTCGCTTCAATTTTTCAGCCATTTTGGTTGAATATCTGATATTAATATCTAACAAGAATGTGCAATATGTCTACAGGTCTAGCATAGTTGAGAGCATTCAAGTATTTTTTTCATATAAACTGTATGTAGGCTTAGGCTATATGAAATTTGTAAGTTCGCTATAGGCTTATATGGAGCGTTGTGGCCCAAAGGGTCATGGGTTTGAATCCCAGCCGTGGCGTAATTCCTTCTCCACATTGTGCTGCACTGCACCCAGGTGAGGTGAATGGGTACCAGGTAGGATTTATTCCTTGAACGCTTTAGCACCTATTAATATGGCGGCTCAGAATACAGCCGGGGTAATAATATATCAAGTATCAAAGCCCAGTTGAGTATATATATGCACATATATGTTTATTATTATCATTATGTCTAAACATAATCCTTGATTCTACTCTACATTCCACTGCATATTTTAAATTCTGGAGAGAGCTAGAGTTAGAGAAAAATGATCATTTATGTAATACCCTTTTCATAAACTATCCTCCAATTAGCCGCCTAAGAGTAATGCGGATAATTCAATAAAAAAACATGTGTTCATAAACTCCGAAAATAAGCCGCATTATTTTTACGAGCGCCCGTCCTGAAAAAGGCAGATAATTGCCATGACAACTGGACACGCCCCCTCCGATGCGGCTGTGTTGGAAAAGGGTGACCTTGTGACCGCACCATGGCAATTATCCGCATTATTTGGAAATGCGTTCATAAACTCAAAATCTTATCCCGATGCCGCTATTATGCGGATAATAGCATCAGAGTAATGCGGATAACTCTTGTCCTCCTCCAATTTTACGACCAAATTATGCTGCTATTAGCCACCTAATTCATTTTAATTGGGTTTATGAAAGGGGTATTAGTTTCTAAATGTGTCCCATAATGTCTTATAAACTATGTAGATCTCCTTGGCAAAAATCAATCATTAAATTCAACATTGATGGTAAATGTTCTATATAATTATTATGCTGATTTTGATTAAATTTTCATTGTTATGCTAGTTTGATGATAAAATTTCTCTCTATTTATTCAAATAAAAAAAATCTGGGGTGGACTTGACCTTTAAGTTTGAACTGCATGTATTCAGACAACTACATTTGAGCGAAGGGTTCGCACAGTAAACCACCATCACCCCTGCCACCTTGTACCTCTTTGTTTTTCTAGCAATCTTATTTCTTCGTTTTCCTTGCCAGTGTTCTAGTTTCCCTTTTTTCCTTGTCTGGCCTGGTTTTAAGATTATGGCTCAAGTCTACCATGTAATGCCTATTCCAGGGACCCTGCCTCGTCAATACCGGTGACTTTGTAATTTGCCATGAAAATTGGTATAGCTCATGATTCACCCCTGCGTATTAGCAGTGGATAGCAAAAACTAAAGCACTGCATTCGTAATCGTAACACTGATGATAATTTATTTTTCGACTAGGGTTCAACTGCAGTAACATTAAAAGTAAAACAGAAATTGAGATAACACACAATTATTTGAATATCATTGTATCGGGGGGGGGGGGGGGGGGTCCTCATTCAAGAAATAAGGCCTGTAAATCTTTTTTGCCGGGGTGGAATAGGGTCTTTGGGATTTACATGCATATGGCGATTCCCACACTCTAAATTGCAGGGATTTAAAATACATGCAAATCCAGGTGGACTGTAGTTTGTGACCAATCATTCTGGATTTAGTTTCACTTTCAATCCTGGATTCATTTTTAAATCTCAGAGTTTAAATGTAACTCCCATAAGATTTAACAATTAATTTTTACAATTCAAACTAAATCCAGAATTCGATTGGTCCTTAGCTACAGTTCTCCTGTATTAATTTTATATCTCTGCAAAAATGGAAATGAGAAAGAGAAAGGAAAGGGATACTGGAAGACAGACTAAATTTAACCTCTTGGCTTGCAATGCAATACAATATTGACAAGATGATTAAGCATATTTTGTTTACTACTAAACTCTGCCAAGTGGGCTGTACACATCTCATTTCAACTGTCACAATGTATCTTGTAAAAATTTAGGATGACTTCCGGTGGTTCGATTGGAGAATCCCAGTCATTCTATCGCACTTGCTTGCGGGCCAATTACCAAGTATTCAGTTCCGTTTACCAATCTTTGCTTGGACGGGCGTTCCCTTTTGATCGAGATAGGGAAAGGTATATATGTACAAGTAACAAGATACAAGCATAGAGCTATTACAGATACAAGCATGGAGAAACTACTCATCTTTGTGTTTTGCTGTGGTAAGCCTATTCCTTGAAACTCATTGCTTGCGAAACTGCTTGTTCTCTCTGCAAGCAAATCCTGGCTGAGAACGTGTTGTGGCTACATGCTAAGCAATGAGGATGGGTAGAGCTTGGGCAAGTCGGTGGGTTGGAAACAAAACTTCCTTGGTTTGACAAAATAGTAAGTCCATGGTTTGACTCTACAAATATTGATCTTAAGTTCGAAGCTTGGAGTCAGTTTCCAAGAAACTGTTGAAAGTGTTTTACAATGCATTGTTGAGCACTTGGAATCAGAATGAAACTACACTGATTTTTTTTTCTTTTTCCTTACAAAAAAAAGAAGTTACATTATGTAAATCTGAATAGTAAGGAATTCATATCTGTTTATCTTTATCGTGAGCTGGGTGAAGCTTCATTGAGAGGGAATGAAAGAAGAATTAGAAGATATAGAGAAGGGAGGGGGGGAGAAAAAAATTAATCAAGAAGAAGACTTTAAATAAGCAACTTATACTCTAGATATTTTGCCTCCTTTATTACACAAACTATGGAAATCAGTAGTTAAACAGGATTAATACTTTTTAAGCCAACTGATGCAAAAAAAGGAAAAGGAAGAAAAAACAACAACACAGAGATGTGAACAATGTAGTCATGAGAATTAACAATTTTCCGAGCAAGAATGATTTTGCAACATTTCAGCTTCCTGTGAGCAAATGTGAAAAATATGATCCGTCTTACTCTTGGGGTACTCTGTGATTAACAAATGTCACTTTCAATCATCCTACATCCAGAGAGAGTTTCACAATCACCGTTGTCTGTAATTTCCAATGATGAAATCCCTCTCGGCCAATAATGTGTGAGAATTTTAGTAGCTTGTAACAGTTGCCAGTGTGGCATCTTGTTTGTGAAATACCCCAATTGTTGATAATCAACTTTGAATAAATGCAGTGATGAGCAATTGTCTATTACCATAAAACTGACTTCCTGTAATGGAAAATGAAAGGTGGTGGCCAGTGTTGATAATATTACATTCATAAGCTAAAGTATAGGGCTGTCAGCACCAGCACGAGTTTTCAAATAATTGTGCTCTTTCTGATCCTGCAAATTATCCCGATCTGAACAATCTTGAGATTATTTGTAATGGAGATGCAATCATCACAATATTTCACTGGATTAATCTCAAGATTACAATCCTAAGTCAACTTTTACGATTATCTGTAAAAATAAAATAGCGTGCTATTTACAAATTATCCCGCTAATTCGCAGGTGCAGACTCACTTGAGATTCGACTCGGGATTATTTGTTTTTGGCGTCAGAACATAATGCATCGATGCCTCGCTCGTGCAGGAATCCCTTTTCTTGCGTTTCTTGAATCTCGAGATTAATCGCAAAGAGGGCTGATGGGGCTAAAATTTTGAGAATGAGCAAACTCAGTCTGGTGCAGCACCGCCTATAGGAAAGAGGGCCCTAAGGAGAGATTTTTTCTGAAATACTGAGCATAGAAGTTCATAAGCAATCATGAATTAAACAAACAACCCCTCCCCTAAAAAAAAACACTTTCTGATTACTTTTACAATGTATTGTATTTTTTGTGGGGGTTCATTCAATTGTATGGTGGTAATGTTATTTGCTTGGGAATGATATTATGTTTGGAATATTAAGAAAAAAAAAGTAATTGTAGGTTTTAAAATGTTTATTTTCTTTATAATGCTATTTTGGGGATGTTATTTTTTTATGGTGTAATTCAATATTTTTAAATGGATTTCAGTAGCAACTATTCACATGTAGTGTGTGAGAAAAGGTACTCACGACACAGTGTATTTATCAGTAGTGTAAATCATTTCGTGTGCTAAATCTAAATGTCATAAATATCTTATGGATTCAATATTATCATGGAAAAAAGCAAATTTTTTTCATGTTGCCCTTGATTTATGTTGGCAACTGCAACATGAGATTTATAATTTCGTTATGTTATTTCATCGGATCCACGCTTTCCTCTCCTGCTCATCTCATTGACCGCAACAGGATATTTATACAAATATGTGACATCATTTATTTATTTCCCCCCATATCTCTTGATTATAAAGGGCCTGTGCTCGAAACTTACCTTATGTTTCATCAGCAATATGAACAAATTGATTAATTTTTTAAGTGTTTAGTTTCTGACTTTACAATCATTTGTATGTACAATTTATGACTTATAACCCAGTAAAGCCATAATTTGTATTTACAATATAAATGAAACTTCTCCAAGTAAGCCTTTAACATTCCATTGACATTATATATCCTCACAATTACGAATTGGTCCTCCATGTATAACCTACATGTACATTGTATTTTTTAAACTTGAACCTCCATTTATCATAGTTTATGACTATGTTATGATGAATATATGGATATTTCTGTTTTCATAGCTCCATAATAGCTCTGTAAAACAGCTGTTTAAATTTTTAACCACAATGTTTTTATACCTGTCACTCTAACATCTATTGTTTATAGTATATAAGTTGTTTAAAAATCTTAGATGGTTTCGATTAGCTTTATACACAACATGCTAACTTTTTGTTGTTGTGTGGATTATGAATGTATTTTGTTGTTGAATGCTTACATTATAATTACTTTTTGTGAAAAATTTGCAGTTTTAGAGATTCATTCTGTTGTTAGGACACCTATCTACTTTGTGAATAAAAATAGCAGTTTTAACAAATCATTCTTTTCATATTAAACTTATATATTTTGACAAACCAACTTGGCATTAAGTTTGACTTCCCCTTTAACATCTCGATCCTGTGCAAAAACAGAGAATGGGCCACTCATCACGTTTTATGTTTAAATTATCACTTCCTCCCTGGATGTTCAGTAGAAAACTGTTTTTATCCATAAACATTATCACGCTTTAACGGTGATAAAAGACTTAAAAGGTTGTATATCATCCCCCGGCCTTGACTCACTCTTCCTAACCCTGTTGTTACACAACATGTGTGTACTATAAACAACAACTATTTGGATATTTGTGTCACCGAACCAGTACAGTATAGGGCCTTTTAAGGTTAACCTTTCTCTTTTTTCACCTTTTTTTTTTTTTGGGGGGGGGGGCATTTCTTTCAGGTTATATGTGTAAATAGTAATTAATATAGTCATCCTTTTATGATTCTTGGCCCAGACAGATTCAGCATATTTGTCATATGGGTATTTGACTATCGGTTGGATAAAATTAGCATTGCGTTCAATTTTTTTGGTCCGAATTTTAAATAATGAATAGAAGAACTACACAATTCTCTGATTAAGTATTTTAAAACAGTTTGGAAATGATGAAATGGGAAAGTTTTTTTTTGTGGGGAGGGGACTAGGGAACGAGTAGAAATAATCCTTCAACCGAAAATCGTGACCTTTCCCTTACAATGTCCTGTTTTGGCCGATTCATGTCTAGGCTTTTGCTTTCAGAATGAAACCCCATTTGACGATAATTGGCATTGACTGTAAAAGGATCCAGATCGTTTAATAGTTGGACTTGTTTACCTTTCGACTTTTTCCTTTCACCCCAGCATGCACTGTATAGTGTACAAATCTGAGAATAAAACGTTCTTTGCCAAGTTTTTAAGATTTATTTTGAACAATACTAGCTTGCACCTGTAGTTTTGCAGTCAAATTGCATGTCGATGCGAATGACCAAGTTTTAAAATGTATATAGTCAGTTAAAAATATGAAAATTTACTAAACTTGGAAATTCCCAAAAGGACCAATTCGACAAGCTGGCTCTTTGTTGCAACACCTTCTTAGAGCAAAAAATAAAGGAAACGTAAAGCACATTTAATATGGTTTAGTTTTGGGAGGTTTGTGTATATTCTTTGATTTTAATCTGTTTTCATGGTTCAACCATGGAGCTATAATAGCTATAATAGCTCCATGGTTCAACACTGAGACCTGCTTGTTTTTGCTGTATAGGTTTTAGCAGGAGCGCTTGAAACATTTGCTCCAACTTCTGCCACATACAACAGTAATTATGGACTTCCACATCGAGAAATCCTGGAAAAGGCATGATATTTTAGGCAACGGAGGGACTCTAAAAATATCTCGGGAATTAAAAAATGAAATGAAGACGATCCTTTGGAAGCTCACGCCTTGTGTGTCAAGGTTTGAAAGTCTGCTGTCAAACTTGTTTTGAAGGACTCGCTTCATCGAAGTCCATCTCTTATTTGTTTGTGGTCTGAGGATATTTGGTGAAGCAAACAAAATTTTGTCCTGTTTCCCCTTTAAAGTCCGGGGGGGGGGGGGGGGGCAGTCAAATGTATTGCTGTACACATGCATGGCCAAATTATTTCCAAACACCCCCTAAACAAGTCTTTCTCTGTGTGCAAAATAACCCCTTAAACAAGTTTTTTTGCGGGCTTTATTTACACATTTTGGCCCCTAAACAAGTTGTCGCCAGAATACGACCCTAGGGAAAAAGCTTGAGAACCCCCCCCTAAATACATTTGACCCTGCAATTGACCATTGACCAGTCTTTCAAAACTTTCCCCTCTTTTGAAAATCTGTGTTTTTGATACCCTTAACGAGTGCACGCATGGCCCGTGTCAAAAACTGAAAATAACACCCTTTTAAACACGTTTTTTTGGTCATATGTGTGTGCAGCAATATATTGACTGCCCAGCCCCCCCCCCCCCCCCACATTAAAGTCCCCAGTTTTCTGCAGTAGAGGAAATAGAACAGGATTACAACATTTGGGAAGAAAACAGAATGACATTAAGCAGGGCAGATTTGTCAGTAAAAAGAAAAAAAATAGCAGAAAAAAGCCAGATACTTCATGAAGCCCCCCCCATAGTTGCAGAATGATACACAGGCCAGTTTCAGGTCTCCATTTGGATGCAGTGTCCAATCCATGCATGCATGATCCCTGAAAATCTGTGTGTGTTTCCGTGGATTGCAGGGGAGTTGTAAGCTCATTAGAACATGAACATTGGATTGGGAAGGAAGTGATCTTTCTATACTTCTCTTCACTTCAGTGTCTGGGAGTGGGATGTGCAGTTGCCCAATCAAGTTTGGCTGTGGATGGCATCAGCTTTAGTCTTTACTACTCTGTACTATTTGAAAGTGTAGTGTGCACATAAAGTTATTTGTGAGATCAGCTGTGATACTTTTTATACACTTGAGCTCTTTGTCACTTGGACTGTGTCAGTTTGTGGCAAACTTGCATACACTATCTCTTTGGATTTCTATAAACTCTTGGATATATCCGTCAAGATGGAGCAGCCAATGTGGTAAATCACTAGCCTGGAGTTTATTACAATTGTGTAGATATTCAAGAATTCAGATCTTTTGATCCGAGTTTAATGTGATAATGGTGTTCTAAATATTTTTTTCAATAAATATTATTTGAAAAGTGGTAGAGTTCACTCTATAATTTAATTGTAAGTTTTATAGATGATTTTAGTTTTTATTTTGGGGATGCTGGGCCGGGGTAGTATTAATTATTGTTATTATAAGTAGACAGTTTTGTAATTTTGTTATCATACTTGGATGTTCGGGGGGGGGGGGGGGGGGGTGGGCAATTGTGATAGTTCATTTAGATCTGTGTAAAAAGCTGATCTAGTAGTAGTAGTAGTTACTATTGTGCCCAAGAATGCAAAAGCTTTGGGTTTTCAAATTGCCAGTATGGGAAAATCCTCCAGCAATAAATTCCTCAAAGAATTAAGAGTTCCACCTCCATTCCTCCCCTTTTGTACTTGACATTTTTGCTCTCTTTCTAAATCAGATTGAGATCATAACTTGTAGCATTCTTTTGAGATTTGGTCACCGATACTGTTACAAGAGTCCACAACTGCTTCTGGTCTGTCAAGGGCTAGGGTTTCAACTCCTATTTGCTTGGTTTTTGGCTCTGTTTGCTTGGAGTGGCCAAAACCGTTCCCGGAGGTTTTTCCTTTTAGGCGCTGGCCAACAGACGCTGACATCTGTGGCAGTTTCGGCTGCTTTGCTTCTGATGAATTTGGGTTGATGACATGACTGGTCGCCAGCAGCCAGCCGGCGAGTTGACCATCTTCGTTTTTTTTTTCACCCCCACATAATCCTCAACAGTTTTCATGTGGTTCAAAATTCAAGGAAATTTATTCAGAGTTAGTAGAAATATGTGTATTAAAAAGGTTTCATAATCTTGTATCTCCATGATCCGATGATCGGCTCTTTCTTTTGAAATTGTACGTGAAATACTGACAGATGATGTTTTCTAATGTGTTGAGAACTTTGATGGCATATAGGTAACCTATGATCTTGGGTTACAGTAATAGTGTAGTGGAGGAAGTCAGACGTGAGAGTGAGAGAGACAGAGAGATCTTGTAATTTTAATGTATGGTTCCCATATTTTTTTTCTGTAATATTTGATTGAGAATCCTGGCATCTGGAATTTTTTTGTAATAATCAGATCAGTGTATTTTATAGATTATGCGGCTTCTAGCAAATTTTCCAGAGCACTTGCACTTGAAGTATAGATTAAAAAAAGGTATTATAAGTAATTAAATGGAAGCCTTTACATTATTTTTAGATGAAAGTGAAACCCTTTCAAAAAGTTATCAATCATGCTTCTCTCAAATTTTACTGAACTCTACATTCCATCCATTTGTGTGCTGACTGTTATTATTCAAACAATTTCAAACAACTTTTCAGGCCTGGGAGTTCTGGCTTGACTGTTCCCTTTGAAGGTTTAATTTTTAAAGAGTAGTAGAAGTCTGACAAGTCTGACTCTCTTTTTGGTCCAGCTCTTGCATACTTTGATTAGAAACAGCAGGCCAATCTTGCACTGGGCTGTTTATGAGTCACTTTGGATGAAAGAATACAAGCCATTGTCAAGCTAAAATGTCCAACTGAAAAGCTTCTGTTGTTACACCAGAAGATTTATAGGTCTTGTGTTTGGGGATCACATACTTGCGGTTGGGTAAAATCCAGGTTATATGTTCCGACTTCTCTTCCAGTCCTTTTAGTTTTGGATCGCAGGAAGCAAATTGATCGTGGCCTGGTAAATTTACAGACTGCTACAAAGTTTGGACGTTCTGTCAAACGGCCTTTGAAGTGGTGTCTCATTGTAAATGCGGTTTCCATTCATATTGGGAGTGTTTTGTGTTGGAGTGCCAACCCTTCCAATCATAAATGATTTCTTGTTTGCCCCTGAATCAATTGGTTTTGAAATTTAGGACAGAGAAATGATTATACCTCATAGCTGTATGCAACTGAAACGAGTAGACTTGAATTCTCTGATTGAATATCAACAACAAAGGAGTAATTGACTAAATTGTGCTTTAATTTCAATAGATAGTGTAAATTTTTAATAGCATACATGTAGTTCTATATGCCTACCAGTTTTACATTTTTGATATAGGCTCCATAACAATTCTTTCTTCCTTATTGAAAATATATTGGTTTGGCAATTTGGCTGCCAAAGTTAGTGCAGACAGAAACAGATGCAAAAATAGACTTCTGGAGATATTGAACTTTTTACCTCCAAGATTTGAAGGAGTGATATATTTTGCACAGCAGATAAAGTGTGGTATATGATTCATACATTCATGATCGTAACCAGTCTGAACCTCTGCCTCGATCAGTCTTAAAAATTTGCTTCATGAAAATAATTTCAAACAAGAAAATGGGTCATAAATCTAGATGCAACAGCAGTTTGTCAGCCATCAGGATCAGTGTCTTTTGCACAATAGACCCACCCAGCCTAATACATGTTGTGCTTGAGAAATGACAATGGAACCACTCATCTGTGTAAGGGTTTGTCAGTGATGCTCTGTTCTTGAAGCATATCATTGAGTCCAGGGGACAGGTGCAAAGGGATGCAACAATTCACCTTAAAATCACCTATTCAACTTTTCCCTGTTGCTTGTCAAAGATATGCAAAGGCCTATTCTTCTCGTAATAATACCAGCACGCGACAGCTGTGGTTTGTAAATTACTGTCCCATTTTATTGTTCCAATACCAATTCTCAAATATTGATCCATCTTTAGGCCTTGGATGACAATGGGATTGGTTGTGCTCAGCAAGAGAAAGGAGTTTTCAGCGTGTGGTGGTCGCGTTGTTTTGCTCTTGATCTAAAGTGACAAACCAGAACTCTGTGAAAACAATCAATGAAAGAAGCGTAAGGGAGTTGTGTTTATTATTGACTTGCCTAGTGATTGTGTCTGTGTAATGTTGTGCCTCTCTGAACTGACTTCCTGCTCAATTTGTTGGTGGTTTCCTTTGCTTCTGTAGTGACAAATATGATGCTTCTCAAGAAACAATGTTGATCATTAAAACCCCAACTTGCAGGAAAACAAATTTGGCTTTACAACCTTACATAACTAAGTACATTATAGGCCTCCACTTCTGAAATGATGTAGCAAAGCTGGCATTGTGCTAATTTATAGACCTCTTTTATTGACAAGGAAGCCATTTTTTCTCAACTCATGCCAAAATAATATAGGCCTCGATACGAAAGACTGGGACTTATCATTTATGAACTTTCAGACCAAAACAAGTTCAGTAGTTAGGTTCCTACTTATATCCACCTGTGGGGTTCCTTATATAGGCTAGACCATGCATGTATTTGTTGCATTCTTAGGGGGAAAAATCAGCCCTATAATCATTGATTTCAAATTATTTTTAAAGGTTCTTTTTGAATGTTCATTTTCCCCAGCTCAGGTGCCCCCTCTTATTTTCCATGGAGTACAATATCTCTTTTACAGGAAGGCCTCTCCTTTTTTTCAGTCTAGGGACCCATTTCATTCTCAAGATTTGAGAATTTCAGGCATTGTAGTTTTGTTTAATTGTCTTGTCCGAGTATGATCCACCTTTGATAGACAAACAAAACAATAGAAAACCTGGGAGCATTAGCAGTACCTGCATGTATTTTACAATATTCATCACCCAACAGAGATAGTAGTATAATGATTCAATGATTGGATATATTGTAGTCTGAGTCCCCACAACATTAACCAAGATAATAGGAATAATGACCAGAAACTAATTCCTTGATAAGCGGATTAGCTGCTCTATGGTGTATGAAGGAAATAGGATATGCCTAGGAGATAGAGTACTGATCACTCCCATCAAACCAAGCATGGCTTGACAATAGCTGATCTGATTGCTGGAATTAAAAGGCAAGTGCAGTGAGGGAACTTGTTCAATGATACCGTGTTAACACATTGACTCGGCTCGGGTGTTGAATCCGCGAGCTGGGTTGAACACTGCGAAGAAGGGATCAGAGATCGCGTTTATACGTACATATAAAAAGGTGAGTTCAACTCGGCTCGCGGATCTCGAATGGAAGAAGAATTATGACGTCGCAAATTAAACGCGGGAAATTCACCGCAGGAATCAAATCTTGTCCGTGCAAACAACAACAATGCCAAAAGTGAAAGCGCGCGCAGTGACCTGGTCAAGAGAGTTCGACACGGCTTTCTGTTTACACATGAAAAAATTGCCGATTCTGACTCGGCTCGCGGGTTGAAACCTACGATTTTGGCGGATCAAAAAAGCCATGTTCGACACGACTCGCGGATCACACTGATCGCGTTTACTCAGCATAAAATTGCCGTGTCGAGCACGGCTCGCGTGTCGAACCCCGAGCCGTGTCACTGTGTAAACACGGTATGAGAAAGGGGATATGCTTCCATGGACCATGGCAAAGCCAGATATTGAGAAGGGGCACCAGGCCGTACTGAAACACAGGCCTATATGTCCAGGGGCCCATTGCAAAAAGAGTTGCAATCAATCACAGCTCAACCAATCAACTGTGCGCATTTGGAAGTTGTGATTGATTTTTTGACTTACGTTTAATTTTTTTACTTACGTTAAACGCAACTCTTTCTGCAACAGACTCTAGATCTCCCCGAAGTCATGGAGGCTGAGGCTATGTGGGAGTACAAATTGTAGTAACAGTCATGTTAATAACTAACTATTTTGTCAGTAAGGTTGAAGATTATTGGTTGTTTATTTATTATTTGTTTATTGATTTTTATTTATTATTATTTTTTAGGGGGGGGGGGGGCTTCACATGACTCATATGCCTAATTTGGGGGTCTCAGAGTTCTATCCGTATAGTTCATGTAAAGATACATGTATGTCATTTGTCTACGCTCCAAAAGACAAGTGAAAGCACAAGAATATTAAGCAATTTATGCATGTACATGTAACATATGATTTGCATCTAGGTTTTAAACAAGTTGTGTGAGAGAGAATAAGAATTTTTAGATGAAGCTACGATTTTGATCTGTATGCACACATGAAATATTCATTTACTCCTGTATACCATGAGGTCAATGACAGAAAACAAAAAGAAATCTTAAAGAGTAACATTGCTGTTCCTTAAAGTTGGTTTTTATATAATTTTTCCCCCACGGTTTCCTCTGTAGCCCCTCCAAACTCACCGCAATGTGGAAATGAGGAATTGTGATAATTAGAGTTGATGATTGAGGAATCAGATTTCAGTGTTTTTGTGAAGGATTTGTAGATTCAGCCTTAACCATATCGTGGACCTACTACATATGGAAAGAAGAGCAATTTTTTCTGTTTTTATTCTCCCATGGACCTACTAATTCTACTCACCACATTATTGTAACTTGATAGTTCAGCTTCACCGAGCTTGCCTGCATTAATGAATTCTGTCATTGACATCTGTACTTGTGAATTAATTAAAACTTGTTTGATATTGACAAGTAAAGATGTACATATGTAGCTTGTGCAACTCCAAATTCCTGTTCTATTTTTATTACCCCTTGTCCCCTTCTCTATTTCTTTGACCTTGTTATTTTAATTATCACTAAGTGATTTGCAAGTGGTTTGGAGGACTATTTATCACAGTTACTAAATCAATATTCTTTCTTTCATAAGAGTGGGGGTGGCAGAGAAAGCCCCCAAACCTTTCTTCAAAATGAAGTATTCACATCTTCAGTCTCAAAGATATCATAGGACTAAATTTAATCTTTATTATTTGTTCTTTGAACTTCTGTCATATACATGTATTGGGCTATGCCTTCTGTTACTGTCTCCTCTTCTGCTCCCCTTTCCCCCTAATAATAATACAGTGGGCATGGATGTATTTTTCTTGTTTAATGGATACACCTTGAATTTCACCTCTAATTAGCCCTTAGCCCAGTCCACCTAGTAATCCAATTAAACTTGTTGGATGAGGTGAGCTGTAGGATCAATAAATGGAGGGAGCTCTGCCCAATTTTGCCATTGGTACAGAGCTGGTGATAGATTCCTAGGATTGCGGAGGTTAATGGTGTCATTCACATTGGAAGAAATGAGCAAAATAAAATGGTTAGATCCGTGAATCACGTTAGTGTTTTAGCCCAAGGTATTTATGTCTGTTCGTATCTTTAATGTTTCTTGATCTTCAAGCATCTATGCATGTATTTAAATTCTAATTATACTGTGATAACAGATTCTTCAATGCCAAAGGCGTTGGGCTGAAAGCTGAAAATGTTTTTAGTTATCTACCGATTCATTCACATTTAATGTGTACAGTACTGTGTTCATATTAATGTTTTTCATGTCAAACAACTTGCTTCGTTGCTCTGTAGTGTGAATGGAATTCAGGTAAGGCATAGGCATTCCCAGAAAGTTCATTGTGTCTTTTTGACACAACTAATCTTTTATATGTATAGGCCTACATGTATACGTGTAGGCTGGCTGTAGCTCTGTGGCTGAATTACAACATGAGGTTTATGTACAAGTAGGCATATAAGCTTCATTAGTCTGAATGAACCTTAAAAACTTCTTAATGATATATCGCCATGTGATGTTAATGAAATTATACTTCAACTCTAAGAACTTTGTCTAATGGAGGGGAAATTTTATGCTATTTGGTTACCCTTTTAAAGCTTTTTTGTTCAGGGTAGTTGAATTAAAATGAAAACTCCAGAAATCCTCGAAGCTTCTTTATACTTTTTTGTAATTTGCTTTTTTTATGGTTTGTAAAAGTTCATTTGACCTTGCTATGTGTCCTAATAGTATCTTTATATAGTGTTAGACTTAAATCATCTCGGCCTAAATACCGAACAATGCAACTGATTACCACCTCTTAATTAAATATTCGTAATTAATGTCGGTCACCCTGTCCGCCATATGTCTGTGGTATTCCCATTCATAAATTGGGCAATATTACACTCCCCCAAGCCTAACATCGAGGTTACGTTATATTAAGTTCGACCCCACAGGAATATTAATGAATGGGACTGCAGGTTTGTGAATGGGGCAATTGATTTTACATGTAGGCCTACATGTTGTAACGGTGGTCTCTTTTTCTGCCCTGTGCTATTTAATTAAATGCACATTCTTTAGAGGACAATAAATATTGATTGTTTTTATCAATAGAGGATATTATTAGAACATTGTACAAAACATACAGACTCATTTTACCCATTCCAAACAGAGGAAGGAAATAATATACAGGGCTGGGGTGGCCTCAGGATAATTTTACCCAAAATGCCCTTAAACTTGCTTAAGAGCTATGGAAACCTAAACAAACTGAGCCCCCCAAATGCCCATTATGTCCAAGGTAAATAGTGAATAGCTGATCTCAGGAAATAGCCTTGGAGTGTTAATTATTCTTTTTTTTTACTGAAGCCAAGTTGAAAGCTTGGGGGGACGCAGGCCAAATTGATGGTTGGGCAGTCAGTTGATCCTCTGGTCCTTTGCAAATCTTTCAGATCATACTACTTCCTCCTCTTTTGCCCAATGCTTCTTGATTTGGTATGCACAGTTTGGTGCAAGAGTGGAGATGTGTATCTATTTTCATCACATAAGGGTTAAGCCCATTTTTTTTTGGTGATAGGGCTGTGTTATTAATCACCTTCAGAAGCATTGCCAAATTTTCCAGTTTTGTCTATTGCTGTCTCCGCACCTGTGTTGTACGTTACTGTAAGTTACATTTATTTATTGATTGGAGGCGGAGTTAAGGCATTCTTTCTTGGAAAATGCATCCCCAGCTCTCCTTTCATATCATTCAAAGGCCAATTCAAAACATAAAATAACAATTTTTTGCCCATATTTTAAGGTGTATTTTGATAATCGTACAGTTGTTGACTCTATTACCCCGTTTACAGCGTAGATCTATCCCTGTCTGGTGTCACACTAGACAATCGTCTGGAGCAAACCCGGCATGAAATTCTTTCAAATCACGAGGGGTACGTTGGGGCAGTTTAGATCATCTGCGGTAATCGCGAGGTACATCGTCTTCCTTTGGACTCGCGAATTGCATGGTCATGGCAAAATGTCAATCAAGGGGGAAACTAAAGCGTGCGATTGCGCTAGACTGTATAGGGTAATATTTACCTCGCGATTACCTCAGATTCGTGCTCTGTGCCGAGACTGTTCAGATCTACAGTGGACAAAGGACGACCTGCCGCATCCTCCTAGGCTAGGTTAGCCTACCTCGCATTTGGTGATAGATATCTAAACAGGGTATATATTGATGATTGTCAGTCTGTGGCAAATTATAAATATTATTTATGCAATATTCATTTATTTTAATAATTTACATTTAAAGTCTACTGGGCTTCATACATCCTTTGTTATGGATCTAGTTTATGATATGTGATATAATTGCCCCAGTGCGAAAACCATTACCCTTGTGTCTAGTTTCACACGAGGCATAGACTTTTGGGGTCCTTTCGTATCAGTAAAGACCTATTCACATTTGATTTACATTACGATTATGCACCCCTTCATTTTAAGTCAAGAAAAGTACATGTTCACAATGTCTGCAATAAGGACCTAGCTTATATTACCTGATATTTTTATGTTGACATGGTTGTATTCTACTAATAAACAAATAACTGAAGTTGGGTGTATGAAGAGTATTTATTTTTTTCTAATGTAGTTCGAAAGTAGGCCTAGGGCTAGGGCCTATACACCAATGTAATAATCTTAGTGATAAAAAACATTTTAGGGACCAAGTTTCTGTAGTTTTTCAAGAAATAGGCCTAGAAGTTCTGGGAAAAGCATTTAATGATCTCACATCACAAACTGGCCTTTGAATACAATGCCTCATGTTCATTTCCCACTTCCAGAATCGTAAGTTCATTTTGGGAATGATAGCAAGTCCGAATGCCAAACTTGCTAATTTTATTTCAGAGCAGTGAAGCAAGAAAGTTTTTTTGTTTCCTGTGGTGGCAAATGGAACATGTCGCCTTCTTTTAGTATTTCAGTGATGTGGATTGGATCAGCATTGGATGAGTATTGGGTGTGCCTATCGTTTAATTTTCATATGTGAATGGACTTCTTCACCATATGGTATCTCTCTCCCTCACCAGAGCAATCATCATTTACTCATTTTCTTTTGCATCCATTCTCCAGTCTACAAATGACTTGTCCAGTGTCCCCTCTAATGACTCATTTACAAATGATGAGAGGGGGTCACTCTCCAGTCTTTGTTCCCAGGCTTTTTGCCCCATTAAACACATCCCCACTGTATGTAATTCAATGGGATAATAAGCTGTAATAGCCTGGGATTAGGAGGCTATGAGGTCAAAGAAGATGTTTCTTTTGTCCTTCTTGGGAAGGTATCAGACAGGTTTTGCAATTGAAAGTAAAGTGATCTTGACACAGGGGATATCACTATTGTTGGTCAATATAATGGGTTGATCAGTTGCTTGACAAAATGTGTGCTTAAAGGCAGTCTGATGCTGGGAATTATTTGAAGAAGCAGTTTATTGGAGACTCCAAATTTTTGCTTGACTAGCCTTTGATCAATAATATCTATAATATCTATATGCGAACAGTTTGGGGAACAATACCACTTTTCCACTATATTAATGGACATGGTCTTAAAATTATTTAAAGCTGTGGAGATATAAAACCCATACTCCCGTTTCCCCATACATGTACATATATAAGTATGTTGTTGATAGAGAGCCTTGAGTAAAACAAACAAGCAAACAAGCAAGCAAGCAATAAACAGAAAAACAACATGTTAACTTCCTATTTTATGAGCAGATTTGAGGTGTTCGGGTTTTTTAAGATGTTGAATCAAATTGCCAGAATATTTCATTGCATGTTTGAACTATAAATAGGGCCTAGGCCTATATTGCGTGACAATAGTCTAGAAATTGGAATTAATTATAAATGCTATTGACTGTGAAAAACTATTTTGTGTTGGAACTACAGCCAGTACAGGAGACACCCACTACACCAATGAATACTTTTATCTTCATCCTGGATAGTGTGGGAAAATTTTCTTAACATTAAAGGAAGTTGGAAGGTTGAAATTACGTTAGGAATGTCTCAACTCTCAAGTAAAGCATTCGAAAGGAAATACTAGGGTGGGTGTGTGTGTGTGGGGGGGGAGAAGAAGTTAACCAGTCAGGGGGAGACGACATGTAGATGAGAGAGAAAGAGTGCAAGAATTAAAAGACACAAAAAAAAATGAAGAAGGGAGGGGCATGCTACAAATTTTCAAGGGATTTCATCAAGAAAAATATGAGTAAAAGGATGAATAATAGCTCCTTAACAAGATGAATCAGATGAAATAATGCAGTTGATTTAAATCCTTTCATTCTCTCAGATGTGGTTTATTTTATTTCAAGAAAATGAAAAGCAGATATAGAAGGGGTAGGATTAGGAAAATACTTAGTGCAATCGAAACCCTGTTTGGGAGGACCTTGGGTGACATTTTGTTAGTTTATTTCAACTTTCGCTTCCCAATATAATTTCCTATTTTGGCTTCTTACATTAGTCTCAGGATGTTTGTCTTGAAGGGTGCGTTTATACCCACATAAGTTATCAAAACTTGAGCTTGCCTTTGACAAAATGAGATTTGGAATTTAACTATGTGTGTTGTACAATATATACACACATCCCAAGCTATGGGAGATGTTGGCAATTAATGATTGCAGTAGAAAAAACTACATTCTGTGAAAAAAGGTAAACAAAATAAATTTGCCTTTATGTATCATGCTTATATAACAATTTACTTTTTGTGGGATTCATGTTTATATAACAATTTACTTGTCTCGTTAAGTGTGATTCAATCAATTAAAAATCATCAGGATATTTTTATAATGAAATCTATGTTTAAACTCTGAAATGTCTAGATAAAACACACTGAAGTCCAAATTATATATCAAAAGTATGTCATAGCAGGAGAAAGCTAAGTGATATATAGGGCTAAATTGTGTATTGATTGTTATGTCTGAACGTGCTTAAACAGATATCTTTTACTTTCAATGCAAACACGCCTCATGAGGAAAACAGAAAGTCAAGAAATTATTACAGGAAGGAAGAGGGAGAGAGAAGGAGAGAGTTTGAGAGAACGAAAGATATAATTTTCTTGAAAGGATTTAGTGAGTGATATGGTGGTATGACTTTCTTATCATATAACATCTTCAAGTGGTTTTGAGGGTTTGGTTTTTAATAGAATATGTTGATGAAAGTGAATATATATTCATAGCATTGTTTTTTAATTCCCAAGGTGTTATGCATTATTATGTAAATATGGAATATCTCTTTTTTTTAATATCAACTTCAAGTAGGTTTATTGATTCCCTGTCTGAAAAAGTGCTGAACAGCAAAATCGTACACACCTGGAGATGTAAATAGGAAAAAAAAAAGGCCTATACATATATAATGCATGAGGAGCCTAGGCTACACACGGATCCTTAACCCGACCCCCCCCCCCAAAAAAAAGTGTTGGGGCCATATTATGACCCATTCATTGAGCACTAGGCCCATGTGGTTTCAACTTAGCATACAGTGTAGCACTATGGCAGAGTTTCAATTCAAAGTGAATAATTGTTTCATGGATATAATGGGCTTAAATGTTGGAATGTTACGTTATTTGATTCAATCCACTAATCCACTTTTACTAATATGATAGAAATTCGCCAACATTCTTTATTGTACTGAGTCATTGTTATTTGTTTTCATCACGATTCATGCTGTTCATTTCCAAAGTAGGTTATTGAGATGAAAAAAGAAATACTTTGAAAAGAAATTTATCCTAGAGCCAAGTGGGCATTTGATGACTTTTTAAACACTCAATCCGCTTTGCATTATTTGTGTTTTAGAATAAAGCTTCTTTTACTTTCTTAGAAGATGTAGAAAAAGAATTCCTTTGACATTAGTCATCCAGGCATCCACTGAATATCTCTATATCTGTGATTATCTCAAGCAATAAGTGAGCACTCAACGTTCATTTGATAAAGAAGCCGAGATATATCTCATGACGTCATGAGAGTCATCATAGTATGCAGTCATATCAGCCAGAAATATACAAAATGAAATGTTTTCATTTACATAAATTAACCAGTGCGGTATACCGCAATATATACCCCCTTCCCTCTCGTAGATAAGATCCTCGGCCTCGAGCTGAGACAGACAGTTCATCATGAATTCATTTTGTCCCAAAATATCCCCTAACGAAAAGGGCAGCCAGTTAAACCAGAAAACGGAAGAATAAATATATGAAGAATGGGACAAAGGACCATTTATCAGACCACGTCTATTGTTGTCAGATAGAATTATGAGGTTTGGGGGCAAACAACACAATGAGTCCATGAGCCACCTAATTTGATGTCACAGCCCATGACTTGCTTGGCCAATATTTGACAGCATTTCATCCCAAGAGAACTGGAGAGAAGTTGTCTGTATTTGTGCGTTCATTATTTCAATTTGATAATGTAAATTAGCTTAATGTGGCCTCCATATTACTTCATTTTCTAATGCCATTTGTAGAAAAAGGCCCTTCTGTAGATTTGGTCATTTTATGAATTCAATTATATTTAAATATAACATGGTAAAATATCCTTCTTTTCCACCTGTATCTTTTTTTGTTATTTAAAATGGGATTTTTCAAATACAAATGTATGTCCTTCAAATGAAATTATTTTATTTACAAATAAAAAGCCCTTCTGCAGATAATGACATTTTTTAAACATTGTAAAACACATTTTGTTTTTTCTCTTTTATGTTATGCTAGTATAGAGATTTCCACCCAAATTCTTAATCCAAGTCCTGTTTCAATAATGGATATCAGCACTTCACTTTATACATGTATATCAAACAAGAAGTGTGTTTTGCAATCAAAAGAAGAAGAAGTACATGTAGGACCTAAGTCAATATTATCAGATCAAGCTTGTGATGTTTTATTTGTTACCTAATCACCCTAACATGTGATAAAGTATTATGGATGTTTATTTTGAGGCAGGTGTAAGATAGATATCTTGTAATTTACAATGTGTATATTTACCCTTGTAAGTTTCACCTGCTGATTGTTTAGTTGGAGATAAAGGAATTAACAAGCATGCTTTGGTACCTATACAACAGGCATATACAATATATGATCCACATGCATGTGTGGGTATTCCTACGTTCTTTGCATCAAGGAAATGATGTTGTGAAAGTGGAACCAAGTTAGAGGTGATATCTCCTTGGTGGAACATTGCAGCATCCTTTTTTTATAAGATAATTTTAGTAAATTATTCATTTTCTTGAAGACCCTTCCTATGGGCCTATAATACTGTAATACAGTACCACCAATTTTCAGCTATCTGTGCTCACTTCGCTCTAGATTTAGGAATAAATACTTTTCGATAAGCTGTAGTTTCATTTTCAGGTTATTTGTATACCTTTGCCGTATACGTGTGGAATTTAATGAGGCATTTTTTTTCTTCATTTATATACTTAAATCATGTTCATTTACTACTTTATCCTTGTAATGTTACCCACAACATAAGATCCCATTTCCACTTATCAAATGTAGGCCTATACTTGTGGACCTACTAGCAATAGATTAAAAAGCTAAGGAGTTTGCAGAGCTACATGTTCTTGTACAATAGAAGTCAGCTTGAGCTCAAAAAGATTAATATTTCGACCCATATTCGTGAGAGGGGTTCACCTCGGGTCATGGGGTGAATTTGATGAATTTCTCAATAATCTGTTTGCCTTGGCATATAATTATCACCCATTTGCAAGGTATTTCCCTTCATAATAAACATCAGGGGTCTTGTTGTTTTTTTCTACAGGGGGAGAATTGTTCCATACCGCATTGACCATGACCCCATGCCCTGCCCCCTTTCATACCCCATCTGGGATGTGAAGGGGTGATGATTTGCTTCCCTCCTGGATTAAGAATAGAGAGGTGCATGTGATTCCACTGAGCTGGAAATAATATTGATTTAATTTTCACCTCCTTTTCAACACTCAACTTTTAAAATTATTTCATTAAAAGTCATGAAAATCTGGAAATAGATTAGAATAAATCATTGGCCTTTTAGTGGCATGATTGGCTTTATAATTAAATATCTTTGAAATCAAAATATCTGTCTGTTAAATATCTTTTTTGGACCGAGAGTAAAAATTGTACTGATTTTCTTTCCACACCAATGACAACCTTTTGATATAGAGCTTTAATGTCTTTCAAAATTAAAGATGAATAGGCTACATCTTCAGGTTAAAGGCCCAGGTTACATTTGCAGAATTGGCAAATTATTTTGGTTTAACAGAGTAGGCCTTCTTGGTGTATCTTACTTGCAATTTGCTTCACCACTCAGTATAAATATCTATTACTACATGTATATGTATAAATGTACATGTAGGCCTAGTTGTAATATTTTTTTAGGTAGAATTTAAACAAACCATTCCAACACTCGGCATTGGGTGACAAGGCAAGGCATTTTACACAGATGTAATTGAGTAATATTGGCATTGTTTTGGCAGACAGTAATGCTAGGTCACTCCCCCAACTGCTCAAGGTAAAGCAAACAAAACAGTGTACAAAAAAAGTAAATAATACAGTACACCATCAGAAGCAATTTCACGCCCAGAACAATGCTGGCAGCTGCTTGATACTTGTCATTAAATATTCATGTAAAGAAATTCCATCTGTTGATACAAAGGAATGGTATTGTTGTGTTAAAAGTAACATGCACCTGCTTCGAGTACTTTGTTCTGTTTACTTTCCATGCTTGATTTATTTGTGAGGTAAAAATAAAGAAAATGTGGTATTCCTTATTTTGTTCAAAGTTTGCTCCTTTTTATGGAGTAGACATTTATTGTCAAGTATTGTTTATTATTGTACATGTCAGTGAATGCTCAGTGGAATAGTGAACAATGTTATGGTTTTTCTGGTCTACTCCAGTTTGCAGACATTCATTCAACATACCTGTACATGTAGGTCTACTTTTTTTTTTACAGTATGATGGATAAAATTTTTTCCAAAATGATATGAATTCTTATATGAATAGCACAGATCAATGTTTTTTTTTCATGTGACACAAAGCTCATGCACATTTTGTTCTAATCTGCCACAGTGCCTTTACAAGTTCGCTTCTGAGAACTGAAACCCAGAAAATAGTACGGCCTACCAAAAACCTTCAAGAACTTGTAAACTTTCACCTCTCAGTCGATCATGAATTCTGGCCAGAAAGTGTTTCAAGGTGTTAAAAGATCTAAATTGAATCCAACTCATGGGGAAAAAATGAAATAATAGAGAACCTGCTGCATTCTTGCAATGTGAGACTTATTCATCTTCCTTCTCAGGTAATCCTACACCAGTTGAGCGCAACAAGGTTCTGCAGACCCACCAAGATCACATCAAGGAAATAACAACATGACTAATACAGAAACATGGTTTGAGAAATTATTTCATTTCGGAATGTGTGATTCGATTTGCGGAGTCAATTCGATCCAATTCCGACCAGTTTTGTATCCATTTTCCTGCAGACTAGCTGCCTGTGTTTTGGTGTCATTTTGACAGTTTGTTGGGTGCCGCCGTTCGTTGTCTGTGTGGCCGTTCGTTGTCTGTGTCGATTTTAGTGTATGGTTCCAGACGTTGTCCCCCTCCCATGAGTGCACCCCCTCTCACGTGTACCCTGTGTTTCCCAAATATCAGGATATGTATGACTCATGCTCCTTTATCAATATCATCAACTGATAGACCCGCCAAACAAATGTTTTTCATCAAAAGAAAATAATGAAATTGATTGATTTGCTCGCAATCTGTCTCATTTGGATTGAGGCTCCAGGGTGTCTTTGCCCCGTTCTTTTCACATTTTTGGGCAGTTACGTTATTGAGAAGAAGTATTTCTCACCTAGAGCTGCATTTTTTCCAACTGTCATCTTTTTGTTTATGAATAGAATATTAAAGCGAGGAGGGATGACATAGAAAAAAAAATGTGAGATTTCACTCAAATTGATACACATGGAGGCATACATTGTTGGACTTGGATGACTTGTGAAGTTCTAAAGTATACAGGTCTATGTAATAGTGGTAACTCCTTGGTTATACTTAATACAGAAAGGTGTAATTTTCATAATGATTACTGATGATTAAGTGAATGACAAGGAATTTTCATATTTATTTTGAATAAGACTTCCATCCATCCATGATGTCTTTGAATTGCAAATGATTGATTTCCTAGTCCATTTGTTATTAATTAGAAATTTGTTCCGCTGCTCCTGTGATGTTTTCACAACCGGTGGAACAGTTTTGTTTTATTGGAAATCACTCAATTGTGGTATTTAATGGACTATATTGGTGTCCCTATATAAACAGTGCTAACCACATCATGAAATTCATCAGTGGAGTCCTTGCATTCAATTCATATTTAGTTACAGCAGATTATTGAGTCAATAACCTTCCACAAAGGGGACAGGAATGAGTAGACTAAACAAGTAAACACCTCAAAAAATGTAATAATCGCAAGAATTTTAAAGGTACTTTGAAATCTGGACATATTTTTGGAGTGAGTGTGTCAGATCCTTTTGTGTGTACACACTTGGGGTATATACTGATAATACTGTATGCATGGACACACAGCGATACACACAAGCGCTCAACTGTCCATTCATAAGTTCTTTATCCTTGGGTGCAAGCCCTACCCCATCCATTCACTGCAAGGGAGATTATCTCGCTAACGGTTGGCCAATTTGACAACCTTGGCTTGGTCAGACAAAGGGGGAAGACGCGTGCGGGAGAATTTCTCTCCCCCTCTCTCTCACTCTGTCACAAGAACCGAAAGCCACTGCTGCGAGTAGAGTGACGAATTCTGACGGACGCACCGTAAGGGAATTTTTCTCCTCTTTTGATACTACTACCGAATAGAGCAGCGTTGGGATGTTATTGTTACATTCGGTGCTGGGAAGATCACGAGCGGCATTAGGAGCGCTATCTACGGGGTGTTGCCTTCAAGGTTTATTTCGCTCTATAGGATCTAGTTCTCAACAACGTGAAATTGAGGTGTGTTTAGCTGTAGTAGCCTGTAGCAAGATGTGGATATAATTTAGTGGAATGAAATGGTGAAATCTTTGTGGAGGAATTTGAATGAAGATTTCAAAATATGGAATAATTGGATGGATAATCAAATGATCTGAATGTGAATATTATCAGGAGTGCACGAAAGACATCTTGGATATCATGTTTTTTGGATCTTTTTTATTTTGATGTTACTTGGAGATCCCTCTGTCTCGATGAGCTATTGGAATTGCATTATTTTCCATTTTTACAGTGTTTAAAGATTCGCAAAAACAGGCATCTATATATCTGTATTTAATCACTATTCATGATATAGGCCTAGATTTTACATGTTATGTAATGTTATTCCCAAGAATATCCAAACAAGCAGCAAAGGCCATGTTCCCATTAGTAGACCTTGACTGTTTTGTTAAGATGTTTCTGGAAGTAATTTCTATAGATGTTCATTCTGTATAGGGCAGTACATGTAAACGTGCACCTTTCATTTCAGTTATGTTTTTTACACTGTGTCTGGTCAAGAGATTCAATGAAGTTTAAAGAGACTGTGGATCTGGATTTAATGAGTGTTTTATATGGTTTCTTGTTTCTTTGTATGGCTTTATTACATTGAGCCTACATGAATTCTTCTTTGGCCATAGCTGAGGGTTGATGTAGGCCTACACAATAATTCTCTAATTGTAGCTGCAACTGAAATCAATACCATTCGTTCAATGTGGACCATACATATGTTGAGGCTTGTCACAATTTTCATGCTGTGTGGGAACAAGGGCTCCGACGACCTTGGATAAAGATTTTCACACCTTTACAGCATTTGTGATTTTTTCCTGTTTTCCTTTCGCAAGTGGAAAGGATTTGTGTGTTTTGTAGTACACACGATTGTATGCATCCCAAATAGGCATGGGTTTTCAACAAGATGTCTCCATGGAACTGTATGTAATGGGAATGTACATGACTATGAAAGAAGGGGGGGGGGGGGGGGGGGCTGGTAGTCAGAATATTTCCAAAGGCCAGTTTGTACACGGAGGAAAGTAGAAAGAGAAGTGTCCTACATAGCCTTGGGAAATTAATGTGAGATATAATTTAAGTAAATGATGGAGGGGTTTATTTGCTAACTGAGATCTACAATCATTTGGTCTACCATCAGTTTGTCCACTCACCACATGGTCAACTTTCATTTAGTCTAATGCCATTCCGTCTGGCGTCTGATGACCAGTTGGTCCAATAGCCATTTAGCCCATTTACCGTGTGGTCTAAGTAAACTTAAGTGTTAATTGTGCAGAATGAATGAAAAGAAAATGGGTATTAGACCAACTGGTTATTAGACGAAATGGTAATAGACAAAGTGGTGATAGATGAAGTGATGATTGGACCAAATGCTTATCAGTACATGTTTATTTGAAGGCCAGTTTTTTTACACCTACAGAAATGAAAAAAAGTATGTGAGGGAAATGTACATGAGATAAAATTAGATAAGAGGGAGGGGGTGTTTAAAAGGAATTAAGTTGTTTTGGCCGCAGTTTGAGCTGATTGCATTAAACTGTTTCTTTATTAGACTCCTGGCAGGCTAATCAGACGTCATTGTACTTTTGCAAGCCGTGGAATGGTTGGTTGTACAAAAACTAGAGTATGTCTGCCAAAATTAAGCATACACTGTACTACCCCAACCACCCTTACAAGTTCTGTATTTAGACTTTTTTAAGGCTTAAAATTCCAACTTTAAGTTTAACTTCAAATTTAACATTGTGGAGGCCTTTGGAGCAGGCCTGTAGGCCTATAGTTGCTTGGGCCTTGGGGTCCTTTCCTTGATTTAATTACCCTTTACTAATTGCCCAAAAAAGTTTTCAAAGTTTAAACTTAAAATGAAGATTCATCAAAGTGTAGGAGCTTTAATGACAACTTAGAAGAAATAAACTACAAAGTAACTCATCACAAAGGAACTACATGTATTAAAGATTTATGATGCTTTTCATTATTTAAATTTTTATGTGATAAAACTGAAAATAATCAGTGTTTAGGAATTAAATAGTGTACCCACAGCTATAAAAGCATGGAACAAATTCCAGATATACAATAAAGCAGGCCTATATTTTGCACACAAGAGTGTTGGTCTACTTAATAAAAAGCACAAATATTTTTAATTTTTTTGCAAGCATGTCAATTCACCTTGCTGTCTTTGACACAGGAAAAGTCAATGCACAGGTCCACAAGTAATTCTAAAACACGTAGGGCAAAGCAATGAATGTGATGTTTCTAATCTTGAAGTGACGATAGCATTGTCATAATTTGGTACATCCTGGCTGTGAAGGGGGGGGGGGGGGCAAAGCAAAGGAAATTTGTCTGGCGAGCCGGTTGGCATGGGATATTACTAGTTAATCTAGCTAATTTCGCTTTATCTCTTCACAACACACAAGCTTACTGTACACTGTCACACTTTACTTCTATGAATGTACATAAAAACAGCATGTTATCGGTTAATATCGATGGTGCTCAAATGCTTCATATTCTTCTCAAAGAATTAGAAAATACCTGTAATAGGGCCATTTGCTATCAAAATTTTGAATTTGTAATATAAAAAAAAGAAGAAGAAAATCATCCACTTCTTTGAAATACATTTTCACTTTATTGTATGATGCCATAGTTACTTTCAGGTGAGAAGCACAATTGCCCATCTTCAGAGTACACAAACTGTACTACTACTATTAAAGTGTAAAAGCAAAGCTGCTCTGCAGGAAACTTTTATTTTTTATGTTGTATAGATTTTACTTCGTCATAGAACATTCAAATCAGTTGTGTTGCCTTCTTATGAACCATTATTTTTTAGTTGAAAAAAAAAAAAAAAAAAATTCAGTTGATCTGTGGTTGGTAGCACTTGGCCTGGAACCAGAGTAAACACAATGTTCAGGAAATGTAGATCGGATACAGTGGGAACCGTCATCCTTCCCCTAAATATCATGGTTGTCTTTTGCAAAATCTGGTTTCTTTTTTCCTTACACTACCATTTGTTTTTGATAACGACTTGTAAGACATCATTCATTTTACGTATTCCTTTAATAGTGAATTTTTTAGAAATGGAAGAATTGTGTTATGTGGACAAGATAGGTTGATGAAAGGCATTATGGAAAAACTTTGAACTATAAAATTAGTAAATTACACCTTAAAGAAATATGGTTTTATAAGCCTTGTGTCTGCAACCATGAAGAATTGCAACTTTCTTGACTGGATGTAGTCGGATATAAAAGAAGTGCTATCATGTTCTGTATGCCGACAGAACAGTCTTCATGAAATGTTAACTTAAACCCTGCCAATTTGTCTTATTTTCAGTTTTGAATACGGCAATGTTATTTTGTATTCATAATCAGTCACATTAGTTTTGCTGCAAAGATCTTGATGTTTACTGTAGGAGAGGGAACTTGAAGAATAAAACCTCAGCAATCTGTTTGCTATGCTCTTGAAGAGCGCATTTTAGAGCTCCGCTGTCTAACGTAGCTTTCTTATGAAAATGAATAATTCATGACTTCAACCGTTCTTCAAGTAAAAGCCGACGATCCCTGGTGAATTGCAAATCACGTTTTGAATCGATGTGCAGGTTTTCTCTCCCGATCAATGTTCAACTTTCGAAAGCTAGGATTTAAAGACTTCAGCTAAGGAAAAGAATGTACTTGTTCCTTCCCTGGGAAACGTGTCAGAATCTAGCGACGACTGAATAGGTATGATACTATATTAAGAGATAACATAATAATAATCATGTCCCCGGTTGGTTTGATATTAGAAAGTACTGAAAGCTTGTACTTTTCATGCACTCTGGAGATATATCATCTCGTAAGGTAAATATTTGAGCTGTTGTGTTGAAATGTTCAGGATTTCCCAGGCATTTGCAATCAAATCTCGCACCACATATCAGGTTCATGGCACATTCCAAAATAAATAGTTGCCCTAAAATGATACAAGCATGGAGTTGGATCAGTGATACAAACAAGGAAAAAGAAAGAAAAAGAAGGAAGGACCGAGAAGTTTATTTTATCATCCCTGCCATTGCATCTGTGAGTTACATGTAATACCTTGTTCTACTGTAAATATAATGTACATATCATGGAAATGTATTTTTCATTGAATTAGAACTTTAGAAGCATTGAAAGTCACAACAACACATAAGCAATACAAAAACTACTTTTTATATTTAAGTGCTTATTGAAAAAGCTGTTTCGAGAGATAATGTCAAGTGAAAGGTTTTGCAGCCATAATGTGACAACAATGAATATATGAACGAAAGCTCGTGAACTTGTAAGCTAGTGAACACTTTTTGCGAGAGTGATCACGAATTTTCCTAGAAAGCCAGTGAACACTTTTTGCGAGAGTGATCACGAATTTCCTTGTTGACCATAGTAGATTGCGAGACAAATGAATACCCTCTAGCGATTATTTCAATCCGCAATAATGAACCTATTTAGTATTAATGAATATATTGTTTACAGTTTGATTATTTATGCATTTTATAATAATATGACACTACCTATATTAATATGAACAAGAAACTAGCTTTTTTATTTTGAGAGGGATTTTTTTTTTGAGAGGGAATTTTTTAAAAATACTGTAGTTTTAGCATGTAAAAACATTTTGAACAGCATGGAAGGGACACTCTGGCTATAATGGATGTGCGAAGCAGATTTATGCTAACGTATATTCCCTCGGAAATGAAATAAGATCTGTATTCTCTACAGCCATGTATCATATTTTACTTTCTTTTGACTATGACAAGCTCTTTGTGAAACCAAATATGCTGAAGAGGAGCACAAATACTTGGTCTTGAGTATCTTTTCGCCACAAGTGCTATTTTTTCATTGGGGCTTTTATGGATTTCTTTTTTAGGGGGAGGTTGAGACATGGGATGGAGGAAGAACAATATTCCTTTTGAGATGTTTTATTAGTTCATGCATTTCGTATTTATCAAGAACAGTTTGATGGAAAAGTGGATATCATTAAAAGCTTGCACTGTTGCTTTTCATGTTTACAGGAAAAAGTTGTATGAACCAGTTAGGCCTAGAATGCTGGATTATATGCTGTTGTAGTGGTGATGATGATGATAATCATCAATGATCATCATCATTATCACCACCACCATCATCACCACCATCACTTTTATCATTGTCATAATCATGATCATTATCATCATCATTGCCTTCAACATCATCATCGCCTTCAACATCATCATCATCATTCAAAGGGGGAAATGTATGAAAAGTACAATATATTTGTTATTTTATTGTCCTGTTGCAATCCTTTTCTGTCAATGAGAACTGATCGCAGAACATTCAAACTTGAGGTTATATTGCAGTCTCTTGGTGGCACCGGAAAGAAAAGGGGCCTGGGTTTTTCAATAAAAGTTGAACGACATATCTTAAGTGGAGCTCACACAGTAGAAATGGCAATGGGACACGATTCACTCACAGTGCCTATTCTATTAACCGTGAAATTAACCACAAAATTCTGCTGTTGCTGCCAACCCTTTACAGTCATCCTGCCTTCCCATTTTAAAGGTCAAGTCCACCCCAGAAAAATGTTGATTTGAATCAATAGAGAAAAATCAGACAAGCACACTGCTGAAAATTTCATCAAAATCGGATGTAAAATAAGAAAGTTATGACATTCCAAAGTTTTGCTTATTTTTAACAAAATAATTAAATGAACGAGCCAGTTACATCCAAATGAGAGAGTCAATGACGTCACTCACTCACTATTTCTTTTGTTTTTTATTGTTTGATTATACAATATTTCAATTTTTACAAATTTGATGATTAGGATCTCTTTGCCTGAAGCACAAAATGTTAAAATAATGGAATTCCACGTGTTCGGGGAGGAATGAAACTTCATTTCACATCACAATGACAAGAAAATCAAAATATTTCATATTTCATATAATAAAATACAAAAGAAATAGTGAGTGAGTGATGTCATCAGTTCCCTCATTTGCATACCGACCGACATGTGCATATCACTGTTTTGTGAAATGAAGCGAAATTTTAAAATGCCATAACTTTCTTATTTTACATCCAATTTTGATGAAATTTTCAGTGTTATGCTTGTTGAATTTTTCTCTTTTTATTCAAATCAAGATTTTGTTGGGGTGGACTTGTCCTTTAAGAATTGATTCAAACCGCTCAGAGGTAAAATCACCCTAGGACTCTGGGCGAATGCAGCATGGGGGAAGAACGTTCGTACGTCGCATGTCTTGTTCGGCGAGGCAGAAATGAATATCGACTGTTCCTTACGAGTGCACTGAACTGCACCGGGCGCATCGGCAATTTGCGATGGCAGGGAAGACTCGAAGATGTGTATATTTGGATAGCATGATTATGTTGATAAGGAACATGTATCAGACCAATTGACTTTTATTTGTGTAGGGTACGCTGCCTTGTATTTATTTATTAAAAAAGAGGGTGGATTGATATGGACGGGGCTGGTATTTGAGATGAAGGGGATGATCACAGAGATACTTTGGAGTGGGAGAAAGGTTTAAGGAGATGATGTGGATTCTATTGGGAAGATACAGCTTATTATCATCGAGGACCCACGACCTTTTAATGTATTTCGAATAGAAAATGATTGAATGGCAAAGTGGTATGGGAAGGAACGTGGCCTCAGACCTCCGTCATACATTATTGATTACTTTTTCTCTAATTGACCTTCAAGTTTGGAAACAAAAGAGGTCATTTACATAAGTTTATAAGAAGTGCAAGTTGTTTTCATGCTAGAACCATAGAGCTAGAACTCTCCTTTGTTGCCTTGTTGAAGACCATTAAACTCGTTTTGTACGTGTTTCAATTACAATGTAGTCTTTAGTATTGTAATATTGTTTGGTGAAAAATTGAAAGGACTGAACAGATTTGTTGATATTGGCCTACATCGGTGCTTAGGCCTGTATGTTTAATCGTTGAAGTATTTATGTGGAATGAGGAAATACATCAATATCATTTATAAGGCAGGAAGTCTATAAATAATTTATGTAGGCCTACATTTAAAAAACAAAACCCACTCAAATTGTTGTTAAGGCACCCCCTTCCTTCTCTCTCTGTCTCTCAGCTGTTGCAGAAGAGGCCTTATCACTTTTAAATTTCATACAGTTTAATACATATGACAATGTTCATTGCATAATCAATGATGGCATGATGCAGCCGCTGTACTGTAAGCCTGATGGATGTAGGCCTACATTACTCTGCATGCATGCATTCCACTCATGTTACATCTCAGCAGGTGTTCTAGACATGCAAAGCAGAAATGAGAAATTACACATCCATGTTCATTTTGGCTTTTCATACCTGGTACATGTGTACCTTTCGGTTCTCCATACCTTCATGTACTCCTGAGTACTTCCTTGCCACTTCCTCATTAATTAAAGTCCTCTGCAGCCCCCTTTGGCCAATTATGATTGTAAATTCTTCAACGATATCTAACCTAATGACCATCTATACTCTGTATAGGCTTGTCCGACAGCCGGACTTCCACAATTTACTTTGAGAAGAAGTCTTTTAAGGTTGTAGAAGTTTTCTCTCTTGTGAATGCTACAGTTACACCAATGAAACCAGATTTAAGCTATTATTATGTAATTTTTTTTTTATGGTTTGGAGTCGGATTGTTTTTATGTGACTTAAACAACAAAAATTGATGTTTTGTTTGTGTGACCACTGCTATTTTATAGAATAAAGTATTATGCTCTAAAAATAGCATGAATATTTTCACTTCTAGGATAATATTTTCTTGATAGAATAACTTCCAACTGATCCTTTAAAGTATGCCTAGCAAGTTTGTTTGGAAACTCTTGTTGGAATGCTCTACAGAGAGTGGAGGAAGTGCATCTAGGCTACATTGTGTACTGTATGGCAAGCCATGATTCAGGGATTGTGATGATACATGTATACAGTACATGCAGGCCTATATTTTAGAGACACTCATCTGAACTTCGATGTTATAAGTGCTAACAATAAAAGCAGATTAGTTAGAGCCATTCTACCCATTTGTTCTTTTTATTCATACAAGTGAATCTCTGTAAATTCAGGATTGTTCCCTTTTTTCAATATTTCTGGAGAATTTGCGATGCTGAATCCTTAAATGAGAAATAAAATCAAATGAAAAAGTAGGTCTTTATTTGATGGGAAGGAGATGATTCAGCGTCAGGCTAGGATATCATCATCATCTGGAAAAAGTTAGATTGAATTTCCTGGAGTGTAAGGAGCGTCTCGTCGCTCATATACACGAACCCTTTCCGTGGAAAACATGCCCTGGATTTCTTTCCCCAGCACCAAAATGCCTTATAAAAAAGGTGAATCGTACAAACCTATATTTCTGTAAAAGAGTGTAGAACAGTTGAGTTTATGATACAGATTATTTGTTGTTCCAGGCTCATGCATTATTAGAATTTGCTGGAATGGAGAAAATCTATTGAATTTACAAAAACCTGAAATTTGTGCCAATAAAAGGCTTTTCGTCTTAAAGAACAGAACACCAGATCTATAAACACTCTTGCATGCTACATGTAGCTATAAAAAATGAGAGAAAATGAATTGTTATTCCATTTTAACTGCAAGAGGTTATGCTGTTTTTTAAATGAAATTTCACCACTGAATTGTGATAGGATGATTAATGGAAATCCTTTAAGTCGTAGAAAACAGTAGAAATGTTATTTAAAATTCAATTTAAAAAAAAAAAATCATACGTGTAATTTTAAGAGTACCATTATTGAGGAAATATGTAATTTCTGTATAGACAACCACTGTGGCCCAGAAGGGATTTCCTGTAATTTGTATGTGTGAGCCTGATACATTAACATCCTACAAAGTGTGATTTATTGATGATAGGACGATACGATGAACGGTTTGTGTGACACTAAACCTTTATAATGACTCTGCTTGCAGTTACATTTCATACAAGAGATACTCACTGAAATCCATCCTTGCTAATGTTAGGTGATTTATGATTCGTAATATTCACTATCAGTCAAAAGCAGCAAATTTGAATGGAGAAAAGCCAAAGTGAGTATTATATATCTCCTGTTCATGCCTTGAATATCTCTTTTTTTCTTTCTTTGGGCAAGGCCGTTTTTGAGAAGACCTCATTTTTACAATTCGAATTAAAACAAAATGAAATATGGGCACACCAAAATCTCCAATGCCATTTGAGGGGCATTGCATTTCAAGCCAAATACATTTGGCTTTCCCGGCCTTGGCTTTCCATCGCCTTGGCTTTCTAATTGAAACCCTGCATTTTCATCATTGCCTTTAGCAATACCACTGCATTTTCATCTCAATTTAATACGTATTATATGGAGATATTTCATGTTTCGTCCGATTTCTTCCTCCCATCTTGATAAGGACTTTACCCTTTGTCTTGAAAAACTGCATTTTTCTTCATTTTGTCACCAGCAAGAACAGTTTTGATTTCAATTCAACAATGCATGCAAATTGGAAAGAAATAAACCTGTAATTAGGTGTAGAACTTGTGGTAGGCATAACACTGTATGTAATTAAAGTTCTGTAGAAAATGAACTGCATATGAATTTTCAGAGATTCCGATAACATTATTTATAAGGAAATATGAATCTTGCTTTTTTTGGTAAGATTGCCAATGCAACTTCTTGTTATATTTGGCAGTCGTTTCAAATCACTATGGTCGGCAATTTTGTATGTAGGCCTACATAAAAGGATGGTAAATCAAGTGTGTAGGTGTGTTTGGACTCACTGGAGAACTTTGTTGAATACATGTATGAAATACTGAAATTTAAGGCCCAGAAACCTGCCTGTAAAGACCAATTTGTTGTCTTCAGGAGCAACGGTGATCTTCTGTGCCCCTGGAATGATTTCCAGATAGGCCTATTTCAAAGACAAGAAACTAACCATGATGGTTCATTTGTACAGCCTTCAGGCCTGCATTGTTCCGTTCATCATTTGTAAGAGGATGCGAATGTTATACCTTTAGTAACATCCGCCTCGATATTACATGTAATTGATACAATTGCATAGGGCTATAAACTAAATGTATATGATCCTGTTTGTGGAATATCCTGAATGAGGTCTTACTCTCGCTGCTATAGTATTTCCATATTATGGAATATTTCAAAAGCATATTTCAAATCATGTGGAATTCCCCATCTTAATTGCATGTATTTGTTTCTGTAAATAGAAGCAGAAATTGCTACAATAAGAGTCAGCACTAAGTACATTGTAATCAGATAATACGATGTTCTTTCACTTTGTCATGTCTTTAGCCTTTTTTATGTGTTTTGTTTTACAATGCGTTGGGCTTTCGCTTTAGATTCTTTTCAAAATTTCATTTTCATTTTGGCAGATTATTCTGTAACATGGCAGAATGAATCCCCTATTTAGTTTGGCCTGTTTATTTGCAAGATATTCTTAGGTATGGCATTATTTGGGTTTTACTTCAAGTGCATGTCCCTTGTAAGGAAAGCTTCTGTTAATACCTTTGCTCTAATAGAAGGAAGACCTTGCATTGCTGTATTCATAGAGCTACATGTATTCCGGCTCTATGCTTTTTGGTACAATCCTGCATCTGCTGTTCAGAAAGCGCAATAATTGGTGTTGGGGAAATGGGGTTCGTACATTTAGGCTTTAGTACACTTAATCCAGTTTATGGTTAGCACGGATCCAGCATCCAGGCCAATTATTTTCATTGTTCATGTCACTCCAATATTGCACAATTTAAAGCTGGGATTGCTGAGAATAA